>NW_015395765.1:0-2647 GCF_001527695.2 Protobothrops mucrosquamatus | reverse complement strand
CTTTTGTTCCACAGTAGCTTCCTAAACACAATTTGGCCTGGGAGAGGTCACCTTCCCATCTTTTTCGGGAGGAGGAGGAGGAGGAGGAGGAGGAGGAGGAGGAGGAGGAGGAGGAGGAGGAGGAGATCTGAGTTATGTCAACTTCAACTATATATACTTATTTATTCTGCAGGGCAAGAAGCTTCTTAAAGAGAGATCCAATCTAGAAGAAGGAGAAATTTTCTGACAGTGAGAATAATTAATCAATGGAATAGTTGAGGGTGCTCTATCATTGGTGATTGATAGATAAATAAACTGGACAAGCATTTGACCAACGTGGTATAAGGTCTCCTGTCTGGATCAGAGAGTTGGACTAGAAAATCTTTGAAGTGCCTTCCAACTCTATGATTCTATCTTCAATGTTCAATATACTCTCCAAATACTTTTTATGTACTGAAAGTGCAGGGAACCCATATACTGTACCATCCATAAACATGTTATCATTTCTTTTTCTTCTTTGGAAAACAAAGTACACATTTTTATTTCCATCAAATGTACTGAGATTTTTTTTATTATTTTTGTTTTTAATGCAGAATACATTTTCAGCCTTAGCAACTAGCAAAGATAGTAGATAAATGAAAGAAGAGTTTTAAAAGAGTTTTAAAAAAAAAAACACTGCTACAGCTACTGCCTTTATTGATCATGATGATTTCCCCCCAGAGTCTGAAAATACCTGAATTTTCTCTCCTCTCCACCGCCCAAATATTGCTGTAAATAGTTCCCCTAAAGAGGGGTACAAAATGAAATGCCCTTTTTGACAGTATGGTTTTCAGCCTTCAGATACAAACATTTTAATGGGAAAGGTTGTTTGCTTGGTGTACCCTACATAAATCTTGCCTAAACCTCTCTCTGTGAGTGTATTATTACCTCTCAAAACCAGTTTCATTCAATTGGAAAATAGAGTTCACAGTCAGTAGGAAAGAGTTCACTTCTATTCACATTTATTTCTCTCTCCCATGGGATTTTATACAGCTGACACTCATTTTGAATTCAGTGAAAAGTGACATATAACTTTTAAGTAAATTCTTACAGAATTGAACAAATAAATGTTTCTGAGTGTTCATCAACATGCTTTGACATGGACTTTCATTATAATCTCGACTAGGAGAAGTAGAAATTTCACAAAAGAAATTAGAAGATCTACCTAAGTTTGTACTTGCCTTCCAATTGTTTTAATAATTAAAATAACTTAGGAGAGCTATACAATCATGATTTATTTTGTTTGGAATAAAACCTGGTATGAATAAAGAATTAATACAAATAAATAATCTAATCCAAGTATGCTAAACTCAGTCAGTACATTGCATGTTTGATTAGACAAAAGCAGGAAAATAAAATTTGCAGTCAGAATTAATTAATTGACTGACTGACTGACTGACTGACTGAGAACGATTAATCAGTGGAATAACTTGTCTTCCAGAGTTGTGGTGCTCTGCAATGGAAGTTCTCAAAAATAGACTGTACAACCATTTGACTGGAATGCTATAATAAGGTCTCCTGCGTGGACCAGGGGGTTGGACTAGAAGTAGATTAGTTGATTGACTGATTTTGCACAATTTCTGTGCCTCCACAATCATAGGTAGTTTATAGGAAGAATGGCCATGATGGATTAATTTATATATAGTTTTATATATATGAACAACTATATATAAATATTTCCTAGCTATAAACAGCCACAACTTGATTTATTGCAAGTTTGTTCAGTCCTGCATATTTTTGGGGGAGGTTGCAAAGTAAAGCTTTTTTGTCAACTTGGAGTGCCTGCAGTAATGTATGTGTGTGTGTTTCCTAAACTCCTTCTTCCTTGGGAGATATGATTTGATTTGATCTGAGTTAGCCCAGAAGCAGCCACTTCAGATCCATTCCTAGTCATAAAGTTGGATTCTCAAAAATCAAAATAGAACTCTGTTCTCATGAAAATGTTTCCTCTATTGTAAGTTAAAAACACATACATACATACATAACACATAAGCAATGTGTTTTTCCTCCTTTATTTTTTAACTGAAAATTCCATATTTTTCCTGATATGCTTCATGAGGAAACTACCCATATCAAATGTTATCTAATTATGTAGAATGAAGAATGCTAAAATGTAGAACACAAATTGTAGGAAACAAAGAAAAGTTTGCCCTAAGGTAAGTATGAAGACAACATATGACCAATATATAAAAAGTTTCCCCTATCAATCCTTCTAAGACAGGGGTCTTCAAACTTGGCTGAGGAATTCTGGGAGTTGAAGTCCACAAGTCATAAAAGGGCCAAGTTTGAAGACCCCTGTTCTAAGATATCCATGAAAACCATTGAGTCAACATGAATTAATCAACAGTGCACCCAATTCTATCATTTATATTCCCACCAAGTTTGCCTTCAGGAATTTAGTTTATTCTTCGGTATGGCCTAAATAAACAAATTTTCATTTGCTAATAAAACGTTTTATGGCTTTGAAAGTGAGTAGGAATTCAGAAAGTGGGAAGGTAGATTAGAAAAGATCCCTAACTGACATCAGGTTTAACAAATTTCTGTTAAAGCGAGGACTGTTTTCTTGCCAAGGATATTTTACATTTTCAAGCATCTGGCAAATAGATGCTAAAGACATCTACAACCAGTC
>NW_015395764.1:0-9323 GCF_001527695.2 Protobothrops mucrosquamatus | reverse complement strand
ATTTGTCAAAATTTATCAGATGCCTCAGGATGAGACCATGCCTTAATCAGTTGTGTTAGATTAGCGCAAGAACATTCTATTTTTAATTTACTATAATTCTCTTTAAAAAGTCCTGCAACCTATATTACTTATAACAGCTCAAAGGAATCAAGAATGAAAGGAAAGAGGGATTCTTAGTATGTTCCTTAACATATTTTTTTCATTTGGGTGACTCAGGCAGCCATTAAAAAGAACAGCTACTGGCCAATTATGAATTTACTAGTTTTAAAACTTCTCTTTTCTTTCTCTAGCACCTCTAGAACATTATTCAGGAAAGTTTTTTTCAATTTCCCATTGCCCTGGGATTTCTCAATGGGCTCTCATCCAAATACTAAATAGGTCCAATCCTTCCTTAGCTTTTTTTGAAATCACCCAAATGCTTCTATGACAAAAATAATGTGTTTGCTGAAGCTCTTTCTATGTTCAGTACTGAATGATTAAACATCAGTTGTGACTTGATCAAAATAACAGGAAATACTGTCATGCCTGTATATAGAAAACATTTGCCTTGATTTACTACCCCATCAAGTACAATCTGTTTTGAGTTGTGGTGAAAATTACATCCAAATTCCAATGATTTTAGATAGCAATCTTTATTGTATAATCAAAGTAGTAGAGAAAATTAATAGTGACATATCAATTTCTTCCTTGTAGTGGAAGTAATAGAGCTTTAAAACAATCAATTGTTTCATAAGGATTTTGTCCCCATTACTTAGGGATATGAGAGAAACTAAACATTATTTTCTAAAATGTACCTATGCTCTCAGCTTATGACTAATTGCTTTCTTTTCCTTGAAGTCGTCCCAAGATGTAAAAACATTTTCCATATGTAGTATAATGTTTGCTAGTTTTGCTCTTACCATTGAACCAACAAGAATTTATTTGTTCCTTACAAATATAAATTTTAATATTAAAAGCTACTATCATGCAATTTGAGTGGAAATTTAAATTCAGCAAATAATAAAATACAGATAATATTGTTAGTATTTAAATTTGTAAAATTGAGAAATACAGAAAACCAAACATACTGGTAGTCCTTGTTTAGTAACTGTGCAGTGACCACTCATAATTACAATGGTGCTGAAAAAGTAGTTTTGTGATTAGCCCTTGCATTTATGACCTTTGCAGGTCTGTAAAACAAAGGAAAGCTGAACGTCAGGTAGTCCTCAGTTAATGAGTTGTTCAGCAACTATTCAAAGTTACAATGGTACTAAAGGAATGATGGTTAGCACCAGTCCTCAAGATCTGGCCATACCAACTCCCTTGCAGTCATATGATCACCATCTGGGAACTTGGGAGCTGATTCACAACGATTGCAGCATCCTGCAATCACATGATCACAACTTTTTGTTATCCTGCATTTGTTATTTTTATAAATAACTCAACATGATGAACATACATAGTTCTACTTCCTTCTCCTATTTTCTCCTCAACAACAATCCTCTGGGTAGGTTGGGCTGAGAATGGTTGGTCCAAGATCACCCAGTTGGTTTCCATGTCTAAAGCAGGACTAGAATTTATAGTCTCCCAGTTTCTAAGCCAGCACCTTAACCTCAACAGCAAACTTCCCTAGCACCCTCCCTGAACCTCACTGCACTCACACCACACCTCCTTGGCCAGTTGTGCACCTCTCCCACCTGCCACCAACCATTCCAAGACCCATTGCACTCATGTTGCACCTCCCCCACTACTTGCACACTCTCCCACCTGGTAGCAGCCACCCCAAGCCCCATTGTGCTTGTGCATGCCTCCCCAGCCATTCAGCAGTCCCACCTGACAGCAGTCATTTATCTGCCTGCTGGCCTGTTTGCAAGTAACCTGGGACTTGCATGTTCCTGCTGGCTTGTCTGCCTGAGTTTAGTTGTTGAAAACTGATGTCGAGAGGAAATACTTGCTTAATTTCCTACAATTTTTCATTTAATGATTGCAGCGGGAACTGCAGGGATTATGGATATTAAACAATGTGATCGTGTGATATGTGCATTAGTGACATTATTGCATCAGTTAGCAACAGAAATTCTGGTCCCAATTGCCATTTTAATTCAAGGACTACCTGTAAGATCATCAGCACAGCTGCAGTTCCACTTTGCGACCACTTTGCTTAACAACAGTCACTAAACATGGACTACTTCTACAGAAGAAAAATAGGAACTTTAATGGAAGACTGGGAAAAAGGTTAATTGATACAATAGAGCAATGTTTCTCTAAGCATGATCCAACAATACCCGGAGGTTCCTCAGGACCCTCTTAAAGGTCCACAAAATCAAAATTATTTGCTAGCCTACAGTATATTAAAAATATCTTAGAATCCCATCAATTGTGAGAAGCAATAGTAGCAGCAAAAGCCATGACTTTAATTTTAAATATAGTAATATTGATTAAATATAAGCTCTTGGGGGACCTCCATAATTTTTTAAAATGGGAAGTGGTTCTGAGAGAAAATGTTTAAGAAGGGGGGGGGTCAACCTATTCCCCAAAACACCTGAGGGCAGGACAAGAAGCAATAGATGGAAACTAATCAAGGAGAAAATCAACCTAAAACTAAGGAGAAACTTCTTGACAGAACAATTAATCAGTGGAATGACTTGCCTTCAGAAGTTGTAGATGCTCCAACACTGGAGGTTTTAAAGAAAAGACTGGTCAATGATTTGTCTGAAATGGTATAGAGTTTTCTGCTTGAGCAGGGAGTTGGACTAGAAGACCACCAAGATCTCTTCCAACTTTGTTACTCTGTTAAATACTTCAATAGAGTACCCTTCATAACTTTGTTAAGTTGCAGAATAGATTGCAAGCCTAGTTCCCAGAATACCAAACCAATATGTAGTTACAGTAGTTGCAGCAGAAAGACTGGCTGTAGGGAATGGTTCTATTGTTTGTTTGTTTATATTAGCAACAACCTCTATTTTCTATGAAATAATTAAAAAAAATAGGATGGCTACTTTGTATCTTGTCACTTTGTCATCATGCTAAGACATTGTTTTAAACTTTTATTAAATAAAACTCAATTGTTTGTTTGTGCACTTTTTAAGCCATTATCTGTTGCTTACAAATGATTGGACTCACACAATGTGCTAATCAAATACAGTACCAAACAAATCTTGACTTATAATATTAACTTATAAATAAACTTATAATGGTTTATAAACCATTCTAAGTTTCCAAAGTTTATCACAAGTACCCTATTTATAGATGCAATTGCTTTATGATAAGTGGAGATACCTGCACAAATATCTGATGAAACCATATCATATATTAAGCCTTACATATTTACATAGCTGCCAAATTTCTAACTGCACTGTAAAAGAAAAAACATCCATTGGCAGTAGCAAGGCTAAAATAATTGTGTCATGTTGAATAGAAGTCTGGAGTATGGATTGCAGCCTTAAATGGCAAACTATCTTTGGAAGACAATCATATGGACTTCATTACTCACACCCTGAAATGTATGAGTGTTCAGAATTTTTTAGGTTTTCACTTTTAAGAATTCTCCCTCTAAATTCATATTTAATATGCCTGCCTAAAAACATTAAATGCATTTCATGAGGAATAACAACAATGCAATATTATAGATAGAAAACTAATATGTATAAATATCTCCCTTTTAAGAGTTTTCCAGTAAAATTGGTCCTTTCCTGTAATCTCTGATCTGGTGGAAAAAATGATTAAAGAAAACCTATAATCTTTCTTTGACTCTTAGTATACTTAATGGATCATAGTTCACAAGCCTCAAGAAAAAAAGCTTCCTTGAATTCAAAGACACATAATTCCAGATAGCTGGCCTTAGTAGTACAAAAAAATATTTCAAAATCGAGACTCCTACCATGCTTTCTGTGTGCACTCTCACATATTTTGGCATTTTAACTGCATAATGCTTGGCTGCAATGTCTAAAACTGTAAAAGATTTTATTGCAGAATGTGGCCAGTATATGAATAATGTAAATTCATTCTTCCTTTAAATTAAACCAGAATCCTTCCTTGGTGTAAAAAAAAAAATCTACTGGAAGCACCAATCTTAAGCTGCTGCCTTAATGAGAGGGATGGCATGTAAGAGATAACAAGCATGGTCCAAAGATAGTCTTCAGACAAACAGACAAGAAAAAGCATGTAATTAAAAGAGTTTTTTCTTTAATGCTGCAATTTCAATCTTTAAATAAAAGAACTGCAACTTGTAAGAACAGTTTCCCCTTTTGGTAACAGTGTTATAGCAAAAAGGTAACTTCTTCACATAAGAAGATTCTGTGATGTGAACGCTTCACAACCAGATTTTGTGAACTGTTTTATGATTATTTAGTATTTATATATATATTTATTATGTCTCATTGGTTTTTTTTATTTAGTATCTTTAGGTTGGGTTTTTTTTTACAATTGCAATCATTCTGATTAGATAAAAGAACAATATAAAAACAAATGAATATTTATTTCAATTATCTATGGACTCCTTCTCAACCACTGAGAAAGATTAACGAGTTTTTTTTCTTGAAACCAGGGCACAAATTTGACATACCTAAGAAATGTCTTCTGCCTCCTAATAAGCAATCAGTCTGATTTTCAACACTGACAAGATTATCTTACATTTCATGTAAACAAGTCTTTCTTCCAAATACTCTTCAAAAAGTAGTTTGTTTCAAAAAGTTAATGAAGCAAGCAAGCAGTATATGATAATATCTCAGCCTAGCTTAATCTGTGTTAAACAAAAAGTATTTAAATTATTCTCTACATTTCAAAACCAATTATAGTTTTGTTCTGAGAGAGGGTAGAATAATGGGAGGTAATTTTGTTCTGAGTTATTGAACAAGAATAGTTGTATCAGAATCAAATCAGGTGTTTTTTTTTTTATTCTTTCCCTTCTAGAACTGGGATTAACTAAACAATATTTTTTTCTAAAATTGTTCACTAGTTGTGAACTTCCCAAAAACAAATAATTTTGTCACTTTATAGCTGAAAAACCTCCCAACTAACTGGATAGGTGTATCATGCAAAGTCAAGTTTATTTAATCAGTTTGTTGAATAAATCATAATGTAATGTAACTTTATGCCATAATCTATGATTTACAAAATATAATTGGCAGGCCTCATATAAATCTTCATCCAAACAAAGCCATGCCTGAACACTATGTATGAACAAGGCAATAAAGCCAAATTGTTTTTCAGTATTACTATAGACTGCATTTCTTGAGGGCAAAATTCTTGCAGTTCCTGAAGATTTTGTAAGACACATAATCAAGGGCCAAATTAGCAGAAAGAGAACTAGCCAAATTCAGAGCCAATTTGAGTTGTTTGTGATGATTTTGTGGGCTTAGAAAGCAAATCAAGATCCCAATGAAAAACCTAAACTGACATAAAAAGCCGAAGAGGCATTGTGAATGTTTAGGCACTACTGAAATAGTAACTTTTAAGATTTTATAGAATTACTCAAAGAGTCATAGAGTTGGAAGGGATCATTTAGACATCCTTCTGCTCAGTGCAGGAATGCAAATTTAAGTTCCCAGTAGGGAATTTTAGTCTCTACTAGGTGTGTGAGAAGCACTACAGATTTGGTTTGTTAGTTACCTCCATGTTCTGAATTGCTTTATTTCACTGGAGCAGAATTACCCAGTTTGCTTTGCCAAAACGGCCTTGGTGACTTCAGACCACCTCCTTTTATTCTTCTCCCATATATAGTCTGTTGGCTTCCTCCTGAAGGAAAGTGCCCAGTCTTTGCTGATTCATAGGTGGAAACTTCTGTAGACAGCCTCAGAGTTATTTTCATCAATCATTAGATCAGAATGGATTGGAAAGAAGAAATCTAAGAGAATTTAGATTTCTGTAACAAACAAACATAACATCTAGAGCAGAATACCTTTGCTGATTTCCAGGACTATTGTTCATGCATTTTTCAGAATAACACCTTTTTCTAATTTAATATGAACAAACACTTAATATTATGACCCAATGTAGCACTGAATTCAGTCATTTTACTTCAATTTTGTACCACTTTACAGTGGTAAAACTGTATCACTGAAAATTGGTATATTTCTCAGAATCACTAAGTGCAGTTGTAATTTCCCACTATTAAGTTCTTCAATTTAGAATAAGGTTAATATTTGAAAATTATAACTTCTGAAAAGTCAAACCAGTAATCTTTTTCATAATATTGTAATTACAATGCAAGAGAATTCAGGGTTTTAAAAAATATTATTAAATTTGACCTTTCCAAGGTAAGATGTTTAACAAATAGCTTTCAGCAGTAAAAGCTCAGAAACACTAATAGCATTTTCCTGTACAGTAAATCTCAAAAAGTTGGGGGTACATGTGAGGTGCTCACTGAAGTGCCAATGTATGGGCTTCCCAACTGGCCAACTGTAGGGAGCGTTGTCAACTCATTAAGTTACTTGTTAACTAGTGAAAGGACACTTGTGGGATCATGTAAGAAGCTGTGTGGAAATTTTTCATGATTTTTGTTCTCTGCTCATGTAATTTATTTTTTTAACCCATTTTTATGTTCATATTTAGTTTCAGAAGAATACCCTCAAAGAAAGGGAAATAGGAAAAGATGTTCTTCCCCTGACTCATATCAAAGCCTTAAATAGCTATATAACTAATTTATATATTTATAGGCTGCCCCAATCTGTAGGGTTCTGAGTGGCTCCCCACAAACAGGAGAGCTCTTGCTGCACTAACTTTAGGAGACAAGTAAGGAACTTCTGAATCCTGTGTTTACACTTGATAACACCCACAATCAGAAATAAATAAAATTCAACAGTATTTTTTAAAATGCCACAATTTGTGGATGTTTTGATGAAAGACTAGAATTATAGCATTAGATACATTGCAAAATTAACTCCAAACTTTGCTGTCTGCTTTGCCTGTACAAGCTAAGTTGTACCTCTGAGTTGCCCCGATTGCCAAAGAAACACTTTGGGAATCCCAGACTTAATGTATTCTGTATATTTGTTAATGTATCTTTCTTTTTTGCCTTTTCTCTTATCAGTATAAATGATGAGGATGTATTGTAATCCTAAAAAACCATAAAGTGCTTTAATTACATAATAAAAAGTTGTTTATCATAACACTGAACAGCTGATGACGGAGAAAATGATGAACAGACTTCAATAGCAATAGCAATAGCACTTAGATTTTTATACCACTTCACAGTGCTTTACAGCCCTCTCTAAGGAGTTTTCAGAGTCAGTATACTGGGCCACTTTACCGACCTTGGAAGGATGGAGGGCTGAGTCAACCTTGAGCTGATGAGAATCAAACTGCTGAACTGGTGGCAATCAGCAGACAGCAGAATTAGCCTGCAATGCTGCATTCTAACCAATGTGCCACCAGGCTGTTCAAGAATTATTTCATTAAGTTAGAAGTATTCACTAACTGGAATCCTCTTACTATTACTGTATTAAACAATCAGTAAGGATATAACATCAACTTCTCAATCTTAATTGCACACATAATCTTATTTCAGCTATACTCTACAAACAGGAAAAGTATTTAGATGCTTTGCATGGCAGGGTATTATTATATTCAGTAATATTATACTTTTTCAGTTAATAAATATCATTCATGTTTATGAATCACTATTGAGTTAAACATGACAATTTGTTACACATTGATTAATTTAAATTATATTGTACTAGGAGAATGGTTGTCATTCCAAACTTTTATTGTCAAATTTAAAAATGTTCATATGTAACAGAAGCATTGTTATATTTCCATAACATATAATATGTTATATATATTATAGACTGATAGACAACAAAAATAAGGTTATTCTGTTAAAAAATAAGTCAACTCTTATTAATAACATTTCTTTTATGAATATAAAAATATCAATGAAAGTAACATATATTTGTAGAATATACACATTTCAATATACAATTTTATTTTAACAAATATAATCTATGTCTTCTTTCTTTGGAGAGAATTCATTAGTTGCTGTTTCCTATTCTTTTCTTCACAGGAGGAGCTGAATCCGATTCTTCTGAACTATGATTATATGAATAAATTAGTTTAAATATTATTAATAATTTAAATTTAGAATATTATGTATACTTTTTATAATAGGAATATAGTTTGTAAATCATAAATGCATATCATTTATGCCAATAACTATGATGAACAAATATATCTTTCAGGTTTAATCTGCAAATGACATTGATCAAATTAAGCATTTTGTAAAGGAGGAAAAATAAATAATAATAAAGTACATAAGATTTTATTTTTTAAAATAAGTAAAATTAACACTTCACATGGATTCATCACATATTATTAATCTTATTAGTCTTTATACTTTTTAGTATCTGTATATCCTACCATAGAACTTCACAGATCTAGATATAAACATACATCAAATTTGCAGGTTCACTTGTACAACCAACAAAGAATCTTAAAAAATACGAGGGCAATTCAGAAATAAACCTCTGTTTGGTTCAGACACTCGCAGATACAGAACTTTTATTATACACATTAGAAAACTACAACATTACATTACTTTTTGACATAATCGCCATTCAAAAATTGAGGCACTTGTCATAACGTCTTACAAAGTTTGTAATTCCTTAGTAGTAGTCGCTCGGTGCCAAATCTGGGCTATGGAGGGGGTGTGATCAAAAACATCCCAATGGAACTGCTTCGAAAGTTCTTGGGTGTGTCTAGCGGTGTGCGGGTGAGCATTATCGTGAACCAACACCACACTGGAAGTCAGCATGCCCTGGCGCTTGTTATGGATGGCTTGCCTGAGTTTTCATAACATTTCACCATAGACATCTGAACTGATGGTCAAACCACTCTCCATGAACTTCACTAGCAGTACTTCTTTGGCATCTTCGCATTTGGTGGGATTTTCTATGGCACCACTTCCGGTATGGCGTTGGTTCACGATAATGCTCGCCCGCACACCGCTAGACGCACCCAAGAACTTTTGAAGCAGTTCTGTTGGGATGTTTTTGATCACCTCCATAGCCCAGATTTGGCGCCGAGCGACTACTAAGGAATTTCAAATCTTGTAAAATGTTATGACAAGTGCCTCAATTTGAATGGCGATTATGTCAAAAAGTAATGTAATGTTGTGGTTTTCTAATGTGTATAAAAAAGGTTCTGTATCTGCAAGTGTCTGTCATTGATAACCAAACGGAGGTTTATTTCCGAATAAATACAGGCTGGATAAGGACTACTTCAGTAAATAATTGCTGCTTTTCTAAGTTCCTAAAAAGAATATACCTTATTTTGGGGAGTCACTGTCACATATTATGAAGACTATATAGCTCTATTACAATTATTTTTTCAACATTAGAAGTTCTGGT
>NW_015395763.1:6795-9323 GCF_001527695.2 Protobothrops mucrosquamatus | reverse complement strand
TGTAAAAGCTTCATGAACTTTTAGGGTTCAGCATATGGCTGATCACAAGCTAAGTCGCATCGCATTTTATTATTTCACTTGGTTCAGTTGCAAAGGTCGGTTGCTTAAAGTCGAAGACTATTTGATAGCATGCAATAAGTGGAAATATCTTGCAAACGCCTTAGGTAGAGATGAGACAAGTTTGTTTTTTTTCTGCTCCCTAGCGGGAGATGGCGGTAAGGAGAGACTGGACAACCACCTACCTAAAATGGTATAGGGCCTCCTGCTTGAGCAAGGAAGGGGTTGGACTAGAAGACCTCCAAGGTCCCTTCCAGCTCTATTCTGATCGATCGAATAGGCAACATCTGTGTCTAGAAAGCGGATACTGCAATTCAGCAGACAGCCTCTGGTTGAATTTAAAGGAGTTAAAACCATAGAGTACTGCACTGCCAGAAAGGATGAGAAGAGGAGAAGGGCAAAGGAACTTCCTCTTCTGGATCACTCATGGGAGGAAGGAGGCGGGCGGAGAGGTTTTTGTGCTCTTCCAAGGATCGAAGCAGCAGCTGGGAGGTGAGTTGAAGAGAGGTCGGAGGAGAGGCCGGGAGCGAGTAGGGCTGTTAGGTTTCCTCCACTACGTGGAAGCAGAGAAGCAACTAGGCTGAAGCATGTCAGCTGCTCCTGCTGCAAATCCCTTCCCTCCCCAACTTTTAAGTCCACTGGTGCTGCACGCTGTTAAACTGGGGGCTGCGATTTTGTGCTGGTGGGAAGATTTAAAAAGTCTCTTTCAAGTGAAGGTTGATTCTTTGGGAATGGCTTCCCTCCAGAGGTTGTGGGTGCTCCATCACTCGAGGCATGTAACAGAGTTGGAAGGAACCTTAGAGGTCTTCTATTCCAACCCCTAATCAAGCCGGAGACCCTGTACCATTTCAGACAAATGGCTGTCCCGTCTCTTCAAAAGCCACCACTGGTGGAGCATCCACAACTTCTGAAGGCAAACCGTTCCATTGGTTAATTGTTCTCAGGGTCAGGAAATTTTTCCTTAGTTCTAGTTTACTTCTCTCCTTGATTAGTTTCCATCCACTGCTTGTCTTTCCTTCTGGTGCTTTGGAAAATAAGTTGACCCCCCCTCTTGCCCCCTCAAGTATTGGAACATGTCACCCCTAGTCCTTCCTTTCACTAAACTAGATATACCAAATTCCTGCAGCCATTCTTTATATGTTTTAGCCTCCAGCCCCCTAATCATCCTTACTGCTTTCTCTTTGCTCTTTATAGAATCTCAACACGTTTTTTAATATTGTGGTGACCAAAATTGGATGCAGTATTCCCAGTATGGTCTTACCATAGCAGGATAAATTGATGCTAACACTTCACATGATCTTAATTCTCTGCCTCTGTTTAGGCAGCCTAGGATTGCATTGGCTGTTTTGGCCACTGCATCACAGTGTTGGCTCACATCTAAGTGCTTGTCCACTAAAACTTCAAGATGTCATAAAATTGAGTTCAGGCCACTCAAGTGAAGTTTTCCAGTAGTTCTTTTATTCTTGTGTTATTTGGACAAAAAGCAAGGCATGCATGCTTAATTAGTTCCTTTGTGTTTATACATATACTTGTCTAATTTTAAAGTTATTTTACTACAGTAAATTATTCCCAACAAGGCTATTCAGGTTACTAAGCCCAACAAGGTTACTCAAGTTGCTGTAAGTATTGCTGTCCATCTAGGCTACTCATTCACACAATACTCACATATCCTCTCAACACAGGTGATCAGGCTATGTTAGAGTGGGCTGAAAGCAGATTCAGGGTGTCCCCTGCTCCAACAAAGGTGTCTTGAAATTTGGGGTCTGGTTCATCCCAGTCTTCTCTTTATACCCAACTTGTTTACTCAGAATCCATGTGTATGGCAATCCTGCCCCAGCCATGCCAGGAACTTTACATCCTCGTGCTTTAGTCCAAGGCTCCATAAAAAAAGGCAACATCTTACACTCCTTATGTCCACTAATGTTCTACCTGGTATCACGAACAATAGATCGTTCATACAGGCACCCAGAATCTTTCCTTATCAGTAGTACACACATTCCAGCAATGTGAGTTTCCCCAATGTGATCTCACAAAAAGGCTAACTATGATTGCATTACAAGCCCTCTATAATCATAACTTATATTTGTGATATGTTCATAACATATAACATAAAATATGTAACAAAGATCCCTCTCGCAGTTACTGCTATTGAGCCAAGTTCCACCAATTTTGTACCTTGATGTTTGCTTTTTCTTCCCTAAGAGTAAAACCTAATTTCTTTTCTCCATTGAATTTTTTTTTGAAAAAGATTTTATTGATTTTCTAATTTTATATTTAAGTATTTGAAAAGCAACGTGGTGGCTGGGTTAACCAATAATTCAATGACATACAGATATCTTTAATACCAATCTCAAAATACCACATTAAATATTTTTTTATAACAAGTTTTTATTGGTTTTCCAGTTTTACATTTAAGTATTTGGAAAACAGTGTGGTGATTGAGTAGTCAATAGTACAATAACAAAATCTTT
>NW_015395763.1:0-2987 GCF_001527695.2 Protobothrops mucrosquamatus | reverse complement strand
AACTCTTTCTCCTTGTTCCATCACATTTAATTTATGTTTGGCTAATGCCATTCCCACTTTAATCGATTCATCCTGGGGCTCTTTTTGTAGTTTGGATTCAATTTTTTTAATTTCTTCATGTAGTATGTTTTGCCTTTGTCTTTTCTCTCTATTTTTCCTTGCTATATAAGCTATTGCCAATCCCCTTAAATACGCCTTCACTGTATCCCAAATAATTTGTACCGATGTTTGTTCTTTTGTGTTTTCTTTAAAGAAATAATCCATTTCCCTTTTAGTCTGTACGAATTCATTACCCATCTTTTCCTTACTTTTTTACGACCTTTCCAAACTATTTCCAGCGGATTATGATCTGCCCATACATTTGGTTTTATTTCTATAGTCTCTATGTCCTGTCCCAATTCTTCATTTGCCCATACCATATCTATTCTAGACCATGACTTATGTGGGTTTTAAAAAAATGTATATCCTTTTTTCCCTTGGTTTCTCTTTCTCCACTGATCCGGATCAGCGGATTAGTTATTCTTTTCAATGTTTTTTTTTCCCCCAGGTAGTCAAACACTGCCATTTTAGAGGGTGGGAAGAAGAAATTCAAAAAGCTTTTAACAGGAGAGTTACTTGGGGTAAAGAGAAGGTAGAATCTCACCAAATTCCTCAGCGTTGCTTTCGACGTGCTTGTTTGTAATTTTGGCCTCGACTGGTAACGGCTTAGTGATGAGCCATAAATGACCAATCTTTTCCCCGTCAGTTAGAAGAGCTGCCCTGGATCAAACAGGAGGGCTGCCGCGATCACTCGGGGGTCCTCTTCACACTCGTCGCCCCTCCAGGGCGATTTCTGACCCTTTTCAGGGTCCCCCGGTGGTAGAAAACCGGACGGCGTGGAAAGCGATCGTCCTGCATATCCGCCTGCGCTGCGATCAAAACCAGAAGTCAGACTGATACAATTCTTATGATATCAGCTAAGTAAAAATCTTTGTAGACAGATCAATATTCAATTTTAACTTTTAATATTTATACTTCCAAGTTTTAATTAATCGAAATTTTCTTCATCTCAGTTCATAACAAAGTTCTGGAACGAACTACCCCCAGAGATCCGGGTGATCCCGGATCTCCCCTCCTTCCGCCGCGCCCTAAAGACATGGCTTTTTCAACAAGCGGGTCTGGCCTAGGGATTTTTTAGTGGGGTTTTTTAAGGGTATTTTAAGGATAATTTTTAATAATCGGCCTTCTTAAATATTTCCTTTTAATTCAGTTTTAATATAGATGTCATTGTAATTGTATTGTGGTTTTTATGAGGCTGTTAGCCGCCCTGAGTCCCATGAGGAGAAGGGCGGGGTACAAATTAAATTAATAATAAAATAATAATAATAATTAATAATAGTATTCAAAGTATACATCTTATCTATTTGAGTATATTCTCTTTTAATCTTCACTGATAAGTCAAAATACCAATTTTCTTCAGCCTTATTCTAGTTTTCTTTCTTTGCCGACTCGCCTTCCATCTCCATGCTTTTAAATCATCAAATGGATCTCCCTCTGTTATTATACGTATTATTTGAAATAAAAGATGGCATCCAATCGCCATTTTTTGGGAAGTGCTAACAAATCATCTCTCTCTTTTTCCGTCTCAACGTAGTTGTTCTAAATATTTATCTTCTCTTCAGTCTGTTGTTGTCCTTGGTCCTCAGCCTTCTTCTGGTTTGTTAGAAAGTCTTTTCCGTTTTTAATATTATGAATCTCTTTTCTGGGTTTTCCGCTAACTCAATTTGTTGATCATTTAAATCTTCTGTAATAGTATTTCATTGTTCCATTTCTTCTGTTATATTCTGTGTACTTGGTTCTTTAGTTGTAGTCAAGGTTTGCATTTGTATATCTAGGTTGACATCTTGTTCTTTGTAACCTCTTATTTCATCAGTAGTTGTAATAATAGTTTTAAGAATTGGTTTCATCATAAAAAGAATCTGTTCGTGATCTTCAGCCATATTTTCTTAATAGTGTATTAAATTAAAAGCTTTACAATAAAAAATAAGAGGAATTTTTTCACCGAGTATGAAACACAACTAGGCTTCTCACAGCTGATATCTGCCAAGGTTACAGAAGTCTTATTTATCGTCTGGGCTGCAAACCAAGTCTCTGTTAGGCAATAACAGGTTGTAATATCAGGTTTGGCCACGAGGTGTCACCCATACCGTTTAGGATTTTTTTCTCTTTTTTTTAATTCGTCCAAATTTTGTAATCTTTTTCCCAATTTTACTACTTTTTTGCAGAGAAAAACCCAAATCTTCAATAAAAATAAGGAATCTTTTAGTCCTCATGCTTTAGAAAGGTAAAAGTCCAGTTAAAGTCAGGTTATTCTTTTAATGTTTTAAAACTTCCCTGGATAGTCAGTTGCCGCTATTAAAGGGTGGGATGAAGTTTCCCTTCCCTTTCTACAGGGGGAAAAATACTTTGGGCAGCTTATGCAGGTGGAAAAAATAATTAGGATTGAAGAGAGGTTCAGATCTCACCCAGTCTCTTCCGCGTTGCTTTGTAGGTGTCTGGTGGTAAGTGTGACCTTGGCTGTCTGCAGCCTAGTAACGAGTCATATTGCGATAGCCGGTCTTTCGTCTGCTGGTTTGGAGGGCTGCGCCGAATCAAGCGGAAGAGCTACTGCTCTCCCGCAATCCAGCGGGAATCCCCTCCTTGCTGATCATCCCTACAGGACGACCTTCGACCCTTTCCAGGGTCCCCCAGCAATGCGAAATTGGACGTGGAAGGTGAGCTCGCCTTCGAAACATCCGCAGCAGCCGCGGCGGCGGCAAACCAGAAGTCCTTTTCTCCATTGAATTTCAATTTTTTAGATAGGGTCCCAGAGTTCAAATATATCAAGATTCTTCTGTATCTTGAGCTTGTCTTCTGGGTGTTGGCTATTTCTGTCAGCTTAGTGTCATCTCCAAATTTAATAAGTTCCCCTTCTACTCCCTCATCTAAATTGTTTATGAAAATATTGA
>NW_015395762.1:20018-22040 GCF_001527695.2 Protobothrops mucrosquamatus | reverse complement strand
CCTCAACAGAAATGCTCACAATAATGAAAACCTCGGACAGGCGTCTTGCTCGGCTGTGGCTTAGGGGGCCTTTTTTCAGTGCCATTGTAACTTCGAACAGTCACTAAGCGAACAGTTGTAAGTCGAGGACTACCTGTACTTTATCACTTTTTTCCTTTTTTTTTTTTTTTTTTTGGTCATCAAGTTTTTGACCCCTTGCTAGGCGACTGGTGGTACTCGGATATTGGCATATCCTAAAAGCGGTACAATGGGTGAAAAGGTTGAAAAGCCCTGCACTAGTGTGCATATCTGTACATACTCTTGTCATGAGCCACACTCCAAAACAGGGGAGTCTCAGGGCAAACAAAATTAATTTATATTAGCTCAAGGAATGGCTACTAATTATACTTAATTGTTTGTTTGTAAAATACGGTATCTCGTTTACAAAGCTGGTTGATTGCTAGCTGTTTATTCTCTCTCTCTCTCTCTCTCTCTCTCTCTCTCTCTCTCTCTCTCTCTCTCTCACACACACACACACACACACACACACACACATTCTTATACTCATCCTCACACAAGTACATGAAGGGAGGGAGGGAAGAAATGCATCAGATGAAAATGCCATAACGGGGAGAGAAGGGATGGGGAAACTGAGAGCCATCCAGAGTGCTCCACAGGTATTGCAAAATAAATTCACCAGGCAGTTTCTCTTCCCTAATCTGCAGGCCTGAAGTTATTAGCATCTCTTTCCTATATGTTTATCTTCATCACTTACCATTGAACTGAAGGGATTGCCCTGCCCAATTAATTAATTATTTGGGGGGGGAAAACATGTTCTGTGTCAGGGTGGTAAGGTAGTCACTCTGATCTCACCATAGTGTCATACAGCCAGCTGGATCTTAAAGATGATGGCAACACAACACCAAAATAGGGCAATGCTTCCTGTCCTCCAAAGTGAATATTTTGGATCATGATCATGAACTGAACACGAGCCATGGTTACTGCTTATACATTCTGCAGCTCACAAATATGGGTGTCTAGTATGGAAAGTCTAGGATAAGCTCAAGTTTACACAGCATAGCTCTCCCTATTGATCACTCAAACATCTGCAGCAGACTTCTCCATCCTATTCCTTTCTGCACTAGTGAAATTATGGGCTTAAGGCAGCAGCCCCCAACCTTTTGGGCGTTTTTTCCCATGGACCAGGGGGAGGCGCTGCCTGGATCCCATGCGTGTACAGATGGGCTTTATTCGCTTGCACAGCCTGGTTCCTGGCAGGCATAGACCATTATTGGTCCTTGGACCGGGGCTTGGAGACCCCTGACTTAAGGCATGTTCTATGCAGGAATTCAAATTAAAGTCTTCTCTTCAATATATAACCCCTCTTTGAGGGAGATGGGTGACTTAGATTAATTAATTAATTAATTAGGCAAAAAGGGGAATCACTATCTCTATGGGTAATTACTGTAGTTCCACTGTGTAATTACTCTTCTATGTAAGTTTCTTTCTAACATTCAGTTGAATTAACAGAATAATAGAAATAGAAGGAACCTTGGAGGTCTTTCTTCAAGCAGGAAGCCCTATACAATTTCAGACAAAGGGCTGTCCAATCTCTTCTTAAAAATTTCCAGTGTTGGAGCATCCACAACTTCTGGAAGCAAGTTGTTCCACTGATTATTGTTCTAACTGGCAGTAAATTTCTCCTTAGTTCTAGGTTGCTTCTCTCCTTGATTAGCTTCCATCCATTGCTTCTTGTTCTGCCTTCAGGTGCTTTGGAGAATTAGTTGATTCCCCTCTCATCCTTGTGGCAGCCCCTTAGATATTGGAACACTGCTATCATGTCACCCCTACTCCTTCTTTTCATTAAACTAGACATACCCAATTCCTGCAACCGTTCTTCATATGTTTTAGCCTCCAGTCCCCTAATCATCTTTATTGCTCTTCTCTGCACTCTTTCTAGAGTCTCAACATCTTTTTTATATTGTGGTGACCAAAACTGGATGTTAGTATTCCAAGCGTGATCTAACAGTTGGAATCTGCCAT
>NW_015395762.1:6532-15856 GCF_001527695.2 Protobothrops mucrosquamatus | reverse complement strand
CATTCAATCATTTCTCTGTCAGTTATCTCTCTTCTCTTCCAGTTTTTGCACAGCTTCAAACAAAATCACTTTACCTTTTCCTGGTAAAAACATTGCAATAAAATATATATGAGTGGGAGGCAGCCAAACATTGGTCTCCTTCCCATTTCTGATGAGTTCATTACACACAGGGCTGCCTTTTGTTTCCCATCCATTTTAACATTTACCTTAAGGATAGAAAATCAGTGGCCCTTTGGAAGCTGCAGAACTTCAACAGACAGCCATCTCTAATGGGAGTAAGCAGTGCCAGAAGTTGTAGTTCAACAGTATCTGGAGGGGCCCTGGCCAAGGATTTGGAAGATACCATAAAGATAAACTTCCTTCCCATTTCTGAATTAAGCGGCTGATTTATACTGGGAATAACATATACTAATAGCAATAGCACGTAGGCTTATATACTGCTTCACAGTGCTTTACAGATCTCTCTAAGTGGTTTACAGAGTCAGCATATTGCCCCCAACAATCTGCATCCTCATTTTACCGACCTCGGAAGGATGGAAAGCTGAGTCAACCTTGAGCCGATCAGGATCAAACTCCTGGCAGTGGGCAGTGAGTTAGCCTGCAGTGCTGCATTCTAACCACTGCGCTACCACGGCTCTTATAATATATGAAAAAATGAGGACTGGAAACAAAGTCATAAGTTGGACAAATGTTCACAGGGACCTTGTTTCACAATATCCCATCATCCTGAACCACAGCTTAGTACTGGGCTTCAGCTAGCAATCCTAGAGATTCTAGTAAAAAATGCAGATCCCACAAGCGTAAGATTTCCATGCCTCTGTTTAAGAGATCGTTTCAAATTAATCTTGTTCTCCTGAGAACTGTTATTTCTGCAAATGGAAGGAGGCTCTGCTAATTTTTTTTTCTGCTTCTCAATGAATAGTTTTATGAGTTTCTATGGATTATTTCAGTGTAAGCTGCTAGAAAGGACCCTTGTGGCAGACAATGTAGCCTATGAACTAAACATCAATACAAAGAAATAATTTTCCTGTATTAATTACAAATCAGACAAGGGAGAGATTTGTTCATCCACGGGTTGCCACAGTCTCACAGAAGGAAGCTGCCAACTCCATGCCAGCAACTTAATTGTTTCAAATTAAAATGCAAACCTGCCATCATAATAATCTCACATATCATGCTCGCATGATATGTTTCTGGACTCAGCAGGATCTACAAACAGAAAAGCATACGATTTCTTTATTTGACAACTCTATATCAATGGCTGAAAGCTAGGTTTGTTTTAGGATAACTGACTGTAACTGTAACTTTGTTAGATACGGGTTGTGTGGTTTGTGGCTTCCTGTCTTAGTCTTGGTTACTGCCCCATTCAATCACCAAGAATAATTTCGTTATTCTCTAAGCCACAGAGTTATGAAGCAAGATTTGCTAAAAATAATAGGAAAATTGACCAAATTTGATTGAACAAATGAGGAATGAAAAACTGGCATTGACTTGTTTTTGGCTTGTTTAACAAATCATAACTAAAATTAACCACATTTGCTACAATGTGGGAATGCAATCATCTAGGTCAGAATGGTCTTTTTTATATAGGAAATGGCTCTTCAAGGACCTGAGGCTTCCCTATTACAGTGGTACCTTGGTACTCATCAATTTTTCCCATAAGGAATAATGTAGTGAGTCACAATGCAGCCAACAGCGACAAGTTCTAGCTTGTGCATTGCATACCAAACAAACAATGAGTACCAGGACAAAATTTTCACATCAAAATGCATTGAGTACCAAATTTGATGAGTTTCAAACCAGTTGAGTACCAAGGTACCATTGTACCTTTATTATTTTCTTTTAATCCAGAGATATAGGATCTGAGGCTGCAGGACTGCAAGACTCCCCCACCCAAATTTGGATAATCCTATCAATTCTACTGGATCTTAGTAGAAACATAAATTAAATGAAACCTCCTTTTTATCCAGGCCTTGCCCATATCTCAAAGATCAAGTGCAACCCTCACATGGAAAGAAGCTATACACCCTGTTTAAACCAAGAGATTGAAAACTAAAACTAAGCTATTGAACTTTAAGGCTTGCTCCCACTGGTTATATACAGAAATAGATATTTGATTTTTTTAATCCTATAGCTGCCCAAATAGCAGAGAGGGAACCTTTCTGACTTACAATCAAAACAAATGGACTTCCTAAATAATGATATCCATATATAAACCTATCTTATACACAAATGCACACTTTGTCTTTCCTCTAGTTCAAGATGGGAAACACAGCATGTCCACCTTTAATTTTATCTCCCCGAAAACAAATCTATGAGTTAATTTGGTAGTGCTCTATAAAGTCTTAGTAAGGCTACACCTGGAATACTGTATCCAGTTTTGGTCACATGCTATAAAAAAGATGTTGAGACTCTAGAAAGAGTGCAGATAAGAAGAGCAACAAAGATGGTTAGGGGACTGAAGGCTAAAACATATGAAGAATGGTTGCAGGAACTGGGCATGGCTAGTCTAGTGAAGAGAAGGACCAAGGGTGATATGATAGCAGTATTCCAATATTTGAGGGGCTGTCGCAGAGAGGAGGGGGTCAACCTATTTTCCAAAGCACCCAAAGGCCAAACAAGGAACAATAGATGGAAACTGATCGAGAGATTCAACCTAGAAATAAGGAGAAACTTCCTAACAGTGAGAATTAACCAGTGGAACAGCTTGCCTCCAGAAGTTGTGGGTGCTTCATCATTGAAGGCATTCAACAAGAGACTGGACAGCCACTTGTCAGAAATGGTATAAAGTCTCCTGCTTGAACAGGCCGTTGGACTAGATGACCTACAAGGTCCCTTTCAACTCTCTTATTCTGTTAAAAGGAACAAAGTAACTAATCCGAATTCTGTGACAGAAGATGGGTTATAGTTCAGCATCTGCACCATATTAATCACCCTGGCTTTTCAGTCCATCAAAGCTGCAGCCATTCCTGCTTAACAGACAGCAACACTTCACCTTATATTTAGTCTTGCATAATTTGGATTGGACTCAGGACAGGCTGCATGCAAACCCTGTGTTCAGCAGTTAAGCCAGGAATTCCAACACAGAATCCAAGGATTGCTGCATTAAGGCTACCTTTTTGCATAGCCAAAGTCTTGTTCCTGCACCCCTTGTGTCAGGAGATCAATAGTGCTTCTTGTCTTGTTTATTCCCCAATCTGTTGCACCCACCCAGGGAGTCAGGAGACAACCCACCAACAGCATCACCACTCCCCTTGATGCTGAATTATTTACTGTAAGAGATAGCACGTTGCCTGATGAATGGCCTCAGTTTATAGTCCTGACAGAGCAATTTCCTCCCTCCCCACTTTGCAATCTCTCCAGGTAAGTGAGAGTTCCTGCCAGACACACTTCTTCACAGCATTGTCATAATTCAGTGGGGGCAGAAGCAGGGGTGGGAGGATGTTAAGGAATTTAATGGAAAACAGAAGGTGAGGGGTCAGCAAGTTGATGAATTATTCATCTCAGCATGCACGCTCTGGCCTGCTAGTGCCTTCCCTGGAGCCAGAGACAGCAACCAGGCAAATTTATGAGCAGGAAAGTAGCATATTAGCCCATCAAAGTGTCCCTCAGCTTACCTGGAAGTGTTCAATGGCTGCAGTGTTTATTCAAGCTGAAAAGAACCATTTAAAAAGGTGGTAGGACTTCCAGTTTGATGTCGCGGCGTTACAGATGCAAGAAGACAGGGCAGGAAGACATGTTTGATTTTACCCCACTGGGGACCCTAAAAAGGGTCAAAAGTCGCCCTGGAGAGGTGACGAAGAAGGAGGGGACCCTCGTTGATCACAGAGGGGCAGCGGCCCTTCCGTTTGATCCGAGAAAGCCCTCCAAACTGGCGGGGGAATGTAGCCAGTCAGAAGCTAATGACAACCAAAGGAAATAAGCACTAACGAGCAACTTTTGAGCAACGTGGATGAAACTGGATAAGACTCTATCCTCTCTTTTTAACTTTAAGACTTTTTCCTGGAAAAAACTGCCCAAAGCAAAGAATCCTCCCCAATGAGAGAGGGAAAGGGAATTTCTGTCCCATTCCCTCAGGAAAAAAAAAGCAGTGAACTAACAGCTTGGGGGAAAATGGAGAAAATTATAAGATTAATTTGGAATCAATATAGATATATAGCCTTGAAATTTGGGGACTAAAAGGGCTTTTGAGACTTTTTTAGAAAAGAGACTTGAAAAGCTTGCAATATCAGTTTGAACCTGGAAGAAGGCGTTAACGACATCTAGTGGCGAACCATGGCACTACAATTTATTATGCTTAAAGGAAATTTGGCCTGAAGCCCAGACTTTGGGTGTCCTTGGAAACTTTCACTTTTGAAGACTGCAGCTGGAGAAGGGGGAAAAAGTAAACTCTTGGGCTGCTTATCTGCGTGGCATAAATATCAAAATAAAATATTTTGAAATTGGCCTGCTTCGATTATGAATATAAATACTGACTTTTAGTGCTGTGTCATGGAACTATTCCCCTGCAGAAGAAACAAGCATGACTGATCGAGATGATGGAACACTTTGGATTATAAACTTTTGATTGATGAATAATTTTTAATTCTATCTTTTTTCACTGGAAAGAAAGGATTTGCTTTTCAATGGAAGGAAAAAACTTGGACTTTGCTGATATTTGTTTGGGGGAGGCCTAAGGATGGACTGACAGACTAGCTGGATAATTTGGAGTTCAAATGACAATTGACTGAAACTTTTTAAATCTCAAAATAGATTGAACTATAAAGACCACATACAAAAACAAAATGGAAGTTCCACACTTAGTCTTAAATGGTAAAAAATCATCTCTAACATTTGTCTCCAAAACCCCCAGCTTCACACATACCAACAAGAAAATGTTGATGAATCTCAGAAAGAAATTCTTTCTATGTTGAAATCAATACAAGAGACAATTGTCTAAGCTCATGATGAAACTAAAAATAACGCAAAGGAGATAAAAGAACAATTTTCTAATCTAACCTTACAAATTCAGAAAATGACTACAAAGAAGGAACCAGTAATCCAGAAAATAGAAGGAAAATTAGAGGCAGCAGAACCAAAGATGGAGGACTTAAAGGAAGGAATTGACAGACTCAGACAAACGAAGAATTAGAAGATGCAGAGATAATACCGGAAATGGAAAAGATATCTTACTTGTCAAGATCTGAGAACACATTTGAGGATAAGGAAGAAGAGCTGATTGAACAGAAGATAAAGCTGTCAGGAGCATTGTGGAAAACTGGAGAAGGAGGGAGGCTGTTTAATGAACATAGATGGGCTGAGTGTTCTTCCAAAAATACTTTAATCAAATTGTCTTTCTTACTTCAAACAATATACACAAAAATAGGGGAAGAACTACTGGAGGATTCAAATGCATTGACTTGGAAAGTTAGTTGGCAAAGGAAGAAAGCCAGAATAAGACTGAAGAAAATAGAGGTTTTGACCCATTAGATGGGACATTATATTATTAAACACATGTTTGAACATGGGTAAGAGAATAAATAATTGTTAGAAATAAAAGTTTTACTATAACTAGAAAGATAGGATATGCAACTAGAATACTATATTTTGGTATGAAAGGGGAAATATGAAAATGCCAAGTGGGTCTGAATAAGGGAAAATTTTGGTTACCCAAATATAATTTACTATGAGAAAACTATAAGAGACAGGATATTATATTATTAAACAGATGTTTGAATATGGTTAAGAAAATAAATGTTAGAAATAAAAGTATTATTATTACTAGAAGGATAGGATTTCTAACTAGAATATTATATTTTGGTATGAGATGGGAAATATGAAAATTCTAAAAGGGTTTGAATAAGGGAAATTTTGGTTACCTAAATATATTATGAGAAAATTATAAGCAATAGAGATATTTTGAACATTGATGGGAAATTGATTTTTTTTTAAAAAAAAAAAGCAGGAAAAACAGTGGTTAGTGCTTGCACACAATGGACACAATGGACATCAGGAAAAAAATTCCTAACTAAGAACTGCTTAACAAAAGACCAGAGTCTGGAGGCAATGGATTCTTTTTTTCTTGGAAGCATTTAAACCAAGGTTTAACATCCATGTATTGGGGAGGATGTAGTATTGGATTCCTATACAGGACAGGGTATTGGACTAGATGATACCTTACATTCTATTATTATATCCTTTGCAAGACTGCAAAATCTTGACATTCTCATGTAAGATTTTGATATATTTTTGCCATTTCTATTTTCATTTTGAAGGGCCTTGGGGGCAAGTCTTAGGGATCTGGCAAATGAGGAACTTCCTACTTCTGCAACAGATTATTAAACCATGTAAGATGTTGAAGCTGTAGATAAAGGAAAGCTTCTCTCTTCCTCTCTGCTAGGAATAGAACAATGGAGTCACATTCAGTGAAACAAACCAGCCTGAAATTCATGCTAGATAGATTGTCCCTGACTTACGACCACAGTTGGGAACAGAATTTCCATGGCTAAGCAAGACAATTATTAAGTGAATCGCACCCAATTTTATGACCATTTTTGCCATGGTTGTTAAGTGTACTGCAATTGTTAAGTGAATCGCAGGTTCAATAAACGAATTCAGCTTCTCCCATTGATTTTATTTGTCGGCAGCCTGTTGAGGTCACAAATGGTGATGATGTGACCCTGGGATGCTGCAGCTGTTTTAAGTACATGCTGGTTACCAAGCACCTGAATTTTGATCACGTGACTGTAGGGATGCTGAAACAGTTATAAGTGCAAGGAATGGTCATAAGTCCCTTTTTTAGTGCTGTTGTAGGTTTGAACAGTTGCTAAATGAATGGTTGTAAGTCAAGGACTACCTGTAAAAGGAAGGACTTAACAAAATAACAGAGTTAGAAAGGACTTTAGAGACCTTCTAGTCCAGCCCCCTGCTCAAGCAGGAGAGCCTATACCATTCCAGATAAGTGACTGTGCAATCCCTTCTTAAAAGCTTCGAGTAATGGAGCACCCACAACTTCTGGAGGCAAGTCGTTCCACTAGTTGTGTTCACTGTTAGGAAATTTCTCCTTAGTTCTAGGTTGCTTCTCTCCTTGATTAGTTTTCATCCACTGTTTCTTGTCTTGCCTTCTGGTACTTTGGAAAATAGATTGTCCCTTCTTTTTTGTGGTAGCCCCTCAATTAATGGAACACTGCTAGTATGTCACCCCTACCCCTTCTTTTCTCTAGATTAGACATACCCAATTCCTCCAGACCCCTAATCATTTTTGTTGCTCTTTTCTGAACTGTTTCCAGAGTCTCAACATCTTTTTTTATAATATTTTTTGTAATATGGTGACCAAAACTGGATACAGTGGTCTTACTAAGATTTTATAAAGTGGCACTAATATTTCATGTGATCTTGATTATATCCCTCTGTTAATGCAACATAGGATTGCATTGGCTTTTTTGGTTGTTGCCACACACTGCTGGCTCATATTTAAGTGATTGTCTACTAGGATTCCATGATCCCTTTCACAGTTACTGCTACTGAGCCAGGTTTCACCTAATCTATACCTATATATTTGGTATTCCTTGCCCAAGTGTAAAACCTTATTTTTCTCTACATTGAATGTCATTTTGTTAGATATGGCCCAGTGTTCAAGTCTGTCAAGATCCATCTGGCTCTTGAGCCTATCTTTTGGGGTGTTGGCTATTTCTGCCAGTTTAGTATCGTGTGCAAATTTGCTGAGTTTCCCTTCTATTCCCTCATCTAAATCATTTATGAATAACAGCATTATACACTATATCACTTCTTCACATAGTGTATAATGCTGATGAAATATAAACCAGATAGCTTTAAAAAGAAACAAAAGTGTCATGATGATTGTAAAAGAATTCCATGTTCAGAGGCAGTCTATCTAACACTGAAAAGAAATATTTAGAACAATTGCAACTACCACTGCCAAATCAGCAGATGTGTTTGGCTGTCCAGTATCAGAAACAAAAAAACTTGACCCCAAAGTAGCAACACTGCATTCCGGGTTAACAAAATATAACATGCTGCATCAAGGAAATAAATCTTATTATGAACTATTATGATGGCTTGGTGCACACAACTAGCTAAGACATTGTAAGACAGTGATTCATGCTCAACGCCATTTTAGCTCATTTTAGATTTGTATTTTCCTCCCATGTATCAGCCCCTTCACCCACCTTGATGATGTCCTCATTGCTGGACTTGCATTTGGCCATTGCTGAAATATCCAAGATAACTCCTGTCATCTCTATGGCGATGATCTTCACAGGGATGGCAACTGTCCGTCCTGTGAGGATGGCTGTGTTGATGATTTCTGTATCCTTAAGGATGATAAAGGAGGCCATGTTTTATTGAGTGGAATGTGGTCCCACCATCTTCTCCTCATGAGCTCATTTTTGCAGGATATCCAGGAAGGTCTATTTGAGATGCTGTTAACCTTTGCATGGATGCTTGAGCCCAGGGAATTCTTCCCAACTTGGTGTTCTACAGCTGTGGTAGCTACTAGCCATGCAGTTAGGGATTATGGGATTAGAAAATCAGCATTGCAGGGCACCAGTTTGGGCTAGATTCCTCTAGGAAATGGTATTTAATGGCATACATTCTTGAGAGTTATTCTCAAATGTTTAGGGTAGTAAACTTGAGAACATAAAAATACATACACAAAAACTTGTGTTCACTGCTTCCCTAACAGAGTGTACATTAAGTTGTTCTGATATTGGCAACTGGGAAAGGTATAAGTTCGTCCGTCCGTTTGTTTGTTTGTTTAATTAATTAATTTTTATCTTGCCTTTATTATTTTTATAAATAACTCAAGGCTGCAAACATATTTAATACTCCTTCATCTTCCTATTTTTTCCACATATTAACATTAATATATGCAAACATAATAGCAAAGCATATGTGTTTACCACCCCCCCCAAAAGCCAGACAAAACTCTTATATCACTGATTTTAAGAAGAGATTCATACCGGACTAAGCAATTAAGTAAACTGTTTAATTTAGAGTTAGCATGTTGTATGAAGCCAACTAATATGCTTTGCATTGTAAACTGTAATTTATGGCTGGGTGAAATGGTTGGATCCAACTAATTGTGTTTTTTCAACCAACTTTGGTTAAGGAAACTAAAGCATAATTGCCTCGATTCATTCATCATACTAAGACATGATTTAGTTATTTCTCTGTATCAAAATGATGAAGCAAAGATTACGTAGCATGTTTAAAGTCAGTATCAATTTTAATTCGTATCACCCAATATATGGGTATCTCTACTAAACTAAGAGTCCCATAGTCCCATATAATGAAGTTAGAGGAATTAGATCAAGCATTTGAATG
>NW_015395762.1:0-1273 GCF_001527695.2 Protobothrops mucrosquamatus | reverse complement strand
CCTTTTGGACCACAGGCTACCGCTTGGGCCATTAGGGCAACGACCTCAGCGTCGTTTTTCACTAGAGCAGCCCACCGTTGGCTAAAACAACTACAGGCCCGCACCCCCAAGGATGATGTCCGCTCTCAACAGGACATCAGTAAGATGGTGGCGGCAATGGAGTACGCCTCAGATGCTACGCTCCAGGCGACTAAGTTCGTTTCCAGGGCCATGACTTCAGGGATCACCAGTCGACGCATGCTTTGGCTTAAACATTGGCATGCTGATGCCAAATCCAAGTGGCGTCTGTCCTCTGCCCCGTACCAGGGAGGTAAATTATTCGGTGAGGCTTTGACTCCTTATCTCTCAGAGAATAGGGATAAGTGCAAAGTCCTCAACCATATTATTAAGAAGGCTGACAAGAGGCAAACTTATTTCCCCCGTAGGCAGTTTTTTCGGGGGGGGAATAGATATAATTATTCTAACTCTTTTCGTCCTTTCCCTCCCAGACCGGACCGTCAAGAGGGGGCATTTGACAGACAGGCGAGCAAGCCCAGGCAGCAATACCAGGGTAACCAGGGTAAGCGGCCCTTTCGAGGGAGCGGCCGGCCATTTCGTCGCTCCAGGTGACTCCCCGGAAACGGGGCCTTCCATGAGGGGCAGACTATCGCTGTTCTTCCACCAATGGGAGGTCACCACCACGGACAAGTGGGTTCTGAACATGATAAGGGCCGGTCTCCACCTGGAGTTCATCTCCACACCTGTAAACAGGTTCAATTCTTGCCCATTCCTCCGAAACCTAGCCAAAAGAGATCTGATGGGCCAGGCCATCCAGCATCTGCTGGAGATAAGGGCCGTAGAAACCGTTCCGGTGGACCAGAGAGGGCGGGGATTTTACTCCATCCTCTTCGTCGTTCCAAAACCGTCAGGGGGATGGAGAGCCATCCTGGATCTAAAAAATTTGAATCATCATATCAGATATCAAAAATTCAAGATGCAGACACTCCGCTCCATTCTCGGGAGCGTGAGAAAGGGAGACTTCCTGACATCCATCGATCTCACGGAAGTGTATCTCCATATCCCCATCTCTATCGGTCACCGGCGGTTCCTACGGTTCAGTTACCAGGGAAAGCATTATCAATACAGAGCTCTACCCTTTGGCCTTTTGTCGGCCCCCAGGGTGTTTAACAAGATCCTGGCGGTCCTGGCAGCTCGCCTTCGGATGGTACCGATCAGGGTCCAGTGTTATCTGGACGACATCCTGATCCAGTCAACCTCCGCCCACTCGGCACGA
>NW_015395761.1:26168-29411 GCF_001527695.2 Protobothrops mucrosquamatus | reverse complement strand
TTGACTCTGTAAACTGCTCAGAGAGGGCTGTAAAGCATTGTGAAGCGGTATATAAGTTCAAGTGCTATTGCTATTGCTATTGCAGTGATTTGCTTAACAACTTTGGCAAGAAAGGTTGTTAAATGGAGCAAAATTCACTTAACCACTGTCTTGCTCGGCAACGGAAATTTTGAGCTCAGTTGTGGTTGTAAGTCAAGGACTGTCTTTAATTAGTCCTGGATCGGGAATCCCTGCTTATTGTCATTCCTGCCTTATTGTATGCTTACACAATTTGAGAAATTAGGGCAACACTCCCCCCCCCAATTGCATAGAGGTCATCTAAGTTCACCCAATCTCTTGCTCCTTGTTTCTTTAGCAACATTTGATCAGGACTCTCGGAAAAGACTCTCTAGGGTAGATAACAGATAACAGACATAGCACTTAAAGGGGGAAAAAATATGCCAAGAAGTGTCTTGTTAGAGTGATAGCACCCAAGGGAGACTCTAGAATTGCTACAAATTAGGAAGGAGACAGAAATTCCTTCCATAAAGCGATGGGTGGGGAAAAAGATTTGTTTCCATGAAGAATGAGAAGATAACACAAATTCTCCTTGGTTTTTCCACTGGATGATTCAAACTCACAATCCAGTGCTTCCCAAACTGATTATCCTGGATTTTTGCCTCTCTAACTCTGCCCCCCCAACCCCGAATGAACAAAGTGTGATCTTCTAAAAACACACACACACATACTCATGGTTTTCCAAGACTTCTGGACTTCAGAAGTGCTTTTGCTGAAAAGGGGAACTTCTCAACAGCTTTGTAATTGGGAGACATGCTGGTAGTCCTCAACGTACGACCACGTCAAAAAGGGGTGGGGCTTTGATGAAGGATGGAGGCTGTCAGTTTGACTCTGTGCATGCCTCTGAGCTGGTAGACTTTGGAAGAACTTTCATGATTGAACTCTCCGTGTTTTATTAGTTGCTCTCTAATTTTTTACCATGCCTTTTGAACATTTGTGCTGTTCTTCTGTTTAAGTGGCCACTTTATTTTCTGCGAAACATTCCCGGGAAAATTAAATGCATTTGCAAAACTGTTCCAATGACAATAAACAAAATTTAGCGGCTTGTCAGCTTCGTTCCCACATTACTTTTGCCAGACTGCACTGAATACTTTTAAAAGATAAAGGAGAAAAGATGTTTTTCAATGGAGGTCAACTTTGGGGATTACACGGGCATGCCTTTAGTCCGTAGCTTTAGTCACAAAATCTTGTCATTGACTTCTTCCAGAATGTTTTTTTCAACTGCCTAGTCCAGGGGTAGGCAACCTTGGCTCTTTTATGACTCGTGGACTTCAAATCCCAGAATTCCTCAGCCAGGCACACTGAGGGGAAATGGAGAGTTTCCAAGCTGAGCCATGCTGGCTCAGGAATTCTGGGAGTTGAAGTCCACGAGTCATAAAAGAGCCAAGGTTGCCTACCCCTGGCCTAGTCTAATCTACAATCCTAGGCTCTCCTTGTGGCCTCCTATCCAGTCTCCCTTTGGGTCTCAGGGGTGTACACAGTGTAGGATGAAAGAAAGGTCAAAATGGCAGCCACAGTGTACAATCAAAGCTCGGCCTGTTTTCTAGGCCTCACAAATTTTGAAAAAAATAAGTAGAGATTCAATTTCACTGTTGTGACTGCCATCTTTTAACCACACATTGTGGACACACTTGCCTTCCTTAGCTTCTGAATGCAAACTTGGTCAACCAGATTTATCCAACGGCTGATAAATTTTACAAGTTTAAAATTTTCTGAGCTGTGCGTACTCAGAAGGACAAACTAGTTCTGAATACATGGGATCAGGTTCAGAACACATTTTTTTGAAAAAAACACATGTCTTTAGCATGGCTCCTTAAAGCAGCCACATCTGTTTCCCAAATGAATTAAAATTAATTCACATAATTCAAACTAGCTTAAAATATTTTCTGCTTGGCCAGTAATTTGAATCAGCATTCTCACCCACGCCACAGAGCTTGTGGACTGTAAGAGTTGTGCAGGCTTGGGAAATAGTTCAGACGAAGTGGTTCTGAACACATAGGAGCAGGTTCAGAAGATCCCTTCAAAGCAACCGGGTCTAACATGGTTCATTAAAGCAATCACATCCGTTTTCTTAATTAATTAAAGTTAATTCACATAATTTAAATGAGCTTAAAATATTTTCAGTTTTGCCAGCATTTGAATCAGCACTCTCACCCATCCTGCAAAAGTTGTGGACGGTAGATCTGAACACAAGGGAGCAGAGCTTCAGAAGACCCATTTAAAACAACCAGGTCTTTAGCACAGCTCATTAAAGGAGCCACATCTGTGTTCGTGAAGAAGCTGGTATGCCTGCTATAAAAAAGTACTGTGCCTTTTTCTCCAGAATCACCTCGTCTGAATCTTTTTCCCGACCAGGTACCAACCACATAGACTGCATTTTCCGTTGAGTAATGGGCTGAGCTGGTGCCAACAGTGTTATTCTTACTGCAAAATCAACAGCCATAAGCAAAACGACAGTGGTTCAGTGCTGTCATAAAGCTGGAATGGTGGCCGCGTCGCGTGCAATTGAGGGTCTTAAAATCTAATTACCTCTCGGTGACACTGAATGTATATGATCATGTAAAACCACACTGGCAAGTGACTGCCTGCTGGAATAAAGAAAAACAAATGAGGTTTCCATCATAAGTTGGGGGCCATAACTCTGAATCTGCAAGGAAGCGTGGACAGGGGAAGTTTAATACAGATTGTTAAATCCCCAAATAAAAAGAGGGGTGATTAATTCTTGTCCTCTCACCTCTGGGAAAATCAGAGCAGTGCTTAGCAGTGGAGAGGCAGATGGGAATCACTTTTTATGGTAGACAGTGCTGCAGGGAAGTCACTGATGGTGATCAGGGATGAGAAAGGGTTAGAAGGAACAATGTCTTTTTTAAAATAAAAAATAAATGGTCAACTTCTCTTGCCTTTAAGAGGGTAGATAAGGAAATTCTCCGGGCAGAAGTAGCTAGAAGCAAGCTATCTTTCTTATCTTTGAAAGGCTATTTTTCTTAATTTTCTTTCCCCTGAATTCTTTGAGCCATTCCGTTGCATCTGAGGAAGTGAGCTGCTTCTTATCAACCTTATGTCTTTTAATGGGAGACCCAGGTTGGTCTAGCCCAGGGGTAGGCAACCTTGGCTCTTTTATGACTCGTGGACTTCAGCTCCCAGAATTCCTGAGCCAGCCATGCTGAGGGGAAAGGGAGAGGTTTC
>NW_015395761.1:15112-18572 GCF_001527695.2 Protobothrops mucrosquamatus | reverse complement strand
AAACTGCCAAGTTTGAAGACTCCTGATCTATTCCAAACTCTATGAGAGAGGGGGTTGTTTTCACCCCCATCCTAAATGCCAGAAAGGTGGAACCATTTGTGGAATATTCCTGAGGAGGGGGCTGTTATTTAAATGATCTTCCAATGGGGGTCTTAAGAGCAGTCCATTCAATCAATCAATCAATCAATCAATCAATCAAGATTTGTTCACCTACCCCAAACTATGCATAACAGAGGGGTTTAATTTGGTGGCTGTTTTTGCCTCTTCACTTCAATCAAAAAGATCACTTGTGGTAAGATTTTTTCCATCAAATCCTATCTCTGATTGCACAGGCATGGCCTCTAGAAAAACAGAGTTGTGTGTGAACCAGGAGAAGGGTTGCAACCTTGCCTCTCACAGTTCACACCGCCAATATTCGTTTGCAAGAACTTTTAACAAATGCAGTCCTAATAAAATAGCCTACAAGCTGTCTCCTTTAATCACAGCTTGAAGATGTTTCTGTCACCTGATTTGAGATTCAGCATTCTTTTCAAGCAGTACAACCCAATTTTTTGTTGGTTTTGATTTTATTTTTATCACCCGTCCAAGATCCCGCTGCATGAAAGAATTGATGAGGCTGAGCTGTTTCGATTTTTTTTAAAATTTTAAATATATCACTTTATCCTGCTGTTCTTTCAGAGGAAGTACGTGAAATCTCTCCTTTTTGCCATGTTAAGAAAGATGTGGGAAGAAAAAAAAAAACCATTTGGGATGGGAGAAAGATCCATCTTTCTTCCTATTTTGAGAGGAGGGGATATTTAATTGTTTGGAGGGGGTGGTGAAAATGGTGGTGTAGTCCAGGGCTTTTCAACCTTTTCACCCATTGTACCACTTTTAGGATATGGCAATATCCGAGTACCACCAGTCGCCTAGCAAGGTGTCAAAAACTTGATGACCCCCGCCCCAGAAAGGAAAAAAACCTGATGTACAGGTAGTCCTCAACTTGCAACAGTTCGCTTAGTGACTGTTCGAAGTTACAATGGCACTGAAAAAAGTTCTCCCCAAGGCACAGCCGAGCAAGACACCTGCCTGCCCACCCAGCAGTGCTCTTCCTCCTGTCTGAGGTTTTCATTGTGGTGAGCATTTCTGTTGAGGATTGGCAGCGGGGGTGGAGTGGGGGGTGTTTGGTTTTTATTCCCCCCATCTGCTGGGTGGTTGCAGCAGGTTTTGGTTACTTCACATGACCCTGGGACACTGTGACCGTCATAAATATGAATCAGTTGCCAAGCATCTGAATGTAAATCACAAGACCCTGGAGAGGCTGCAACATTCCAGCTGATCGGCGCTTCTTCTGGGCTCAGCAGAAGCCCCACGATCAGTACCAAGCTCCAGCTGCAGTCTGGCACTGATCCTGGCACTTCCACTGAGCCCTGACAGCCCCGAAGCACCGATCAGCTGAAAATTGGCACTGATCCTGGCACTTCCGCTGAGCCCTGACAGCCCTGCAGCTCCAGCCATCTCTCGCTCAGGCTTGTGCGGTGCTGCTACCGGTTCAGCTCATTCCCCTCCCCCGCTACCACTTTTCTAGGATGGTCGCGTACTACCTGCCAGGTGCCAATGTACCACAGGTGGTACCCGTACCACTGGTTGAAAAGCCCTGGTGTAGTGTATAGGCAGTCCTCGAATTATGGCAACAATTGAGCCCAAAATTTATTTTGTTAAGCAAGGAGTTGTTAAGTGAGTTTTGCCCCATTTTACGACTTTTCTTGCCACGCTTGTTAAGTGAATCACTGCAGTTGTTAAATGAGTAACACGGTTGTTAAGTGAATCTGGCTTCCCCATGGATTGCTGATAGAAGGATGCAAAGATGATCACATGACCTTGGGACACTGTAACCATCATAAATATGAGCAAGCTGCCAAGATCTGAATTTTGATCAGGTGCCCATGGGGATGCTGCAAGGGTCATAATTGTGAAAAACGGTCCTAAGTCATTTTTTTTAGTTCAGTGCTGTTGTAACTTTGAACGGTCACTAAACAAATGGTTGTAAGTCAAGGACCGCTTGTATCTGGCCACACCAAAGGCTCACTTACCTGAACGAGAAACCTAAAGGATAATTGCAAAATGAAGAAGCAACGCCTGAAAATTTATCCTTATGTTATAAAAAATATGAGCTTCCCAGTATGTATGGATGCTTTCAGTTTTTTCCCCCCTGAATCATGATTCAAATAGTTTGTAGCACTGGTTCTCAACCTTTTTAATGCCGCGACCCCAACCGGTCATAAGTCGAGGACTAAACCGGTCGTAAGTCGAGGACTAAACCGGTCGTAAGTCGAGGACTAAACCGGTCGTAAGTCGAGGACTAAACCGGTCATAAGTCGAGGACTAAACCGGTCGTAAGTCGAGGACTACCCAACCAGTCGTAAGTCGAGGACTTTCCCTGCCCGGGAGCGCCGCGCATGCGTGGTTCTTCCCCCTGCGCCGGGCGAGGCGTAGCTGGCAAGCGGCAGAGACGGAGCAGGCCGACCACCAGCTGGCCCAGCCCAAGGGAGGTAAGGCACTCGCCGGAAAAGGGAAAAAAAATGGCGGACAAAAAAATGGCGGACAGCCTTGCTTGGCGACCCCCGTGAAATGGTCGATCGACCCCAAATGGGGTCCCGACCCACAGGTTGAGAACCACTGGTTTGTAGGAATAACCAATGCAGAGCCGGATTTCAAATTTATCTGCTTAAGATTTTTCTCAGGGCAGGAACTCATTGATCTATGCTGAAAGAAACATCCTTTTTTAAATATAGGATATAGAAATTAGTATAAAATAGGGGCTGGTAAAATGTTCCATCATCCCATTTTGAAAGAGTTCATTTCAAATGTACCAGATGTTTTCTAAATGTGAAATGAGTCTGTTTTGAGGCTGGACCTCTTCGGGGCCACAAGGAATTACTTCTGTGCTCAAAATATTGTGTAATATTATGCACACCTCCAGCTTATAATGCTTGATCACCATATAAGACAGGGTTAACAATGGACAGCTATAGTGCTGTAGTACCAGCAACACCCTAAAAATAACCTCTAGGAGAGTTTCCTTTCCTCTCCCCATTAAATCAAAAATTAGATCCCCGGCCCCGGGATCACCGACTGATGCTGTGTAATGCCAGGTCCGTGGTAAATAAGGCCCCCCTCATTCAAGATCTTATTCAGGAGGGGGGTGCGGACCTGGCAGGTATTACCGAGACCTGGTTGGGCATGGAAGGGGGCGTGCCCCTTGTGGATATCTGCCCACCTGGTTTCTTAGCATTCCATCAGCCAAGGACCCGGGGAAGGGGCGGTGGGGTAGCGGCCATTATAAAGGAGAGCCTTTGTCCGAGGGAGACCACTGTGCCTCAGATAGACGGTGTGGAGTCCCTCCTGGTGAAATGGGGACAAGGGGTTCAAGTGGGTCTGTTGATTATATACCTGGCTCCCTGCTATGTATCAACAGCCC
>NW_015395761.1:9244-13132 GCF_001527695.2 Protobothrops mucrosquamatus | reverse complement strand
GGGGGGGATTGTATAGGGATTTTAATAGGGATTTTATAACTTTTCTAAAAATAACAGGCTTATTTAATATATATTTTAATTGTTTTTAGATATTTATTGTATAGTTCCGTTTTTATTGCCTGTAAGCCGCCCTGAGTCCTTCGGGAGAAGGGCGGGATATAAATTAAAGTAATAATAATAATAATAATAATAATAATTTAAAGATCAACACAAAGAAACACCACAACATTGCGATTTTGACAAACCCCATAGGAAAAGGCTTATGTGTCATGAAATTTGGGTTGAGATCTGAATGGACCGAAATCTCAAGAAAACTTGGTTGATAGATACTGCCAGGAAACATCCACTGTTGGGAATGGTTGCTGATCCCTCTAATGCAAAACCATAGTAAAATAATTACATATTTAATTACATATTAATATATTTCATTAATAACTACATACAGAGAGCCAGTTTAGTCTAGTGGTTAAGGCACTAGGTTCGAAAGCAGGAGACCGTGAGTTCTAGTCCCGCCTTAGCCATGGAAGCCAGTTGGGTGACTTTGGGCCAATCACCAGGAGACGGTGAGTTCTAGTCCCTCATTAAGCATCAAAGCCAGCTGGGTGACTTTGGGCCAGTCTCTCTCTCTCTCTCTCAGTACAACCCACCTGACAGGGTTGTTGTTGTGGGAAAAATAGGAGGAGGAAGGATATGTTTACCACTTGAGTTATTTGTAAAAATAATAAAGCTGGGATACAAATAAATGAATAAAAACATATTTAACAGGATGCAGAGAATAGATTGGACTAGGACAGGGGTAGGCAACCTTGGCTCTTTTATGACTCGTGGACTTCAACTCCCAGAATTCCTGAGGCAGCCATGCTGAGGGGAAAGGGAGAGGTTTCCAAGCTGAGCCATGCTGGCTCAGGAATTCTGGGAGTTAAAGTCCACGAGTCATAAAAGAGCCAAGGTTGCCTATCCCTGGACTAGGAGATTACCTACCTAAGAGCCGTGGTGGCACAGTGGTTAGAATGCAATATTGCAGGCTACTTCTGCTGACTGCCGGATGCCAGCCATTCGGCAGTTCGATCCTGACCGGTTCAAGTTTGACTCAGGCTTCCATCCTTCCGAGGTTGGTAAAATGAGGACCCAGATTGTTGGGGGCAATAGGCTGACTCTCTAAACTGCTTAGAGAGGGCTGTAAAACACTGTGAAGCGGCATATAAGTCTACGTGCTATTGCTATTGCTAAGAGGAATTGGGCAATTCTGTTCCAAGGAAAAAGACGTATATATTTTTAAGAGCACCCCTAGCTATGCAACTTTTTCTTAAGCAGCAAAAGTTTTCTTTAAACTCTCTGAGGCCATTTAGTGAAGTGTACATCTTTTAAAATAATACGGTAGCAATTGGGAGAAAAAGGACCTGAATTGTACAGTGATAATCTTAACATATCTTTCACCTTTCCAATTAATTTCGGATTTGCAACAAGCTCCTTTATATTGAAAAAAAAAGTGTTATTCATCTTCATCATTATTATCTTAGCACATTGTTTAATGTTTGGGCTTGATTTCCTGATGGACGGTCACTGGAGAGATACCACTGTCTCCAGTCTTACTAATTCATCAACTCTAATGGCCAGAGAGGACTGAAAACATGGCGGCTGTGGGCTACACCAAGGTCAAGGAGGTCATCTTAACGTAAAAGGATTCTGAGGTTTGTTGGTGTCTTTCTGATAGTGAAGAGCAGAGAAAGATTTTTCACTGATCACCGGGTTATAAAGTTTATTTTTCCTCCTTTCAGCACATTTTAACAGGGAGCCATCTTGGACATCCTACCTTTTTCTTCAGCCCAAGCTAAGCAGAGAGGGGAAAAAAAAGAAAAAAAAAGATGCATTTTATTTACCCAGGGAGTACTTTGGAAAGATCAAAAAAAAGTGCTGTTGCAAATGATGTTTCCTCTGGGAGGGGCGTGCAGGTTGATCAATCCAGAAATGCACTATAGAATCAATGTGCTGTATAATTAGGGCACTCCAAGGGTAGGAAAAGGAAAAAAAAAACACCCCTTGATTCCAAGACTTTGCAGGTCTCTTCAGTGCAAAATAGAATACTTTATTGGCCAAGTGTGATTAGACACACAAGGAATTCGTTTCTGGTACATAAATTCTCAGTCTACATGCATGCAAAACAACAAAGTATTAATAATCATAAATATAAAAAGATTCTGAGGTAAATAGGAATAACATATGTTCAACAAAATGTGGAGTTCAGCTTGGTGGATCCGTGTGGGCTTGGGGTCAAATGACAATACAATTTTAGATTACTACTACTACTACTACTGCTACTACTGCTACTACTGCTATTATTATTATTATTATTATTATTATTATATCTTTATTAAATATTATTGCATTTATTATTATATTTATACCCACCTTTTATTTTTTAATATTTCATATTTAATTTTATTTTATTTTATATTTTATATTTCTATAATTGTTAATTTAATAATTTATTTAATTTAACATTAATATTTAATTTAATATTAATATTTATTATATAATATATAATATTTAATACTTTAAACTCAGGATGGCAAACGTATCTATTACTCCTACTTCCTCCTATTTTCCCCATAACAACAACCCTGCAAGGTCAGTTGGGCTGAGAGAGAGAGACTGGCCCAAAGTCACCCAGTTGGCTTTCATACCTAAGGTGGGACTAGAACTCTCAATCTCCTGGTGATTGGTCCAAAGTCACCCAATTGGCTTTCATACCTAAGGTGGGACTAGAACTCTCAGTCTCTTGATGATTGGACCAAAGTAACTCAGCCAGCAGTGGCCAGCAGGAGCGCGAAGCAGCAGACTGGTGAGGCAGCTGGGGGCAGTGCAGAGGAGGCGGCCAGCAGCAGCGGGGACCAAGAGGCTCGCAGGCAGCGATGAGGCAGTGGCAGACTGGGAGGCCTGCAGATGGTGACAAGGCAGCATGACAGAGGTGGCGGAGCAGCGGAGGACCTGACCGGCAGCTCAAGAGAACCTGGCTGAACGTTGAAGATGGAGCAATGGCTACAGGCAACTGAGGGCAACTAGAAAGAGCAGCTGAGCAACAGAAAGGCAGTCAAAAAGCAAGGCCGAGAGGATTTTCGTATTTCCCATCTCAGAACAAAGTATAATATTCTAGTTACAAATCCTATCCATCTAATTATAACAATACTTTTATTTCTAACAGTTATTTATTTTCTTAATCATATTCAAACATCTGTTTAATAGTATAATATTCCATCTAATAGGTCAAAACCTCTATTTTCTTCAGTCTTACTCTAGCTTTCTTCCTTTGCCAAATAACTTTCCAAGTCAGTGCATTTGAATCATCAAGTAATTCTTCCTCTGTTTTTGTATATATTGTTTGGCATTAGGAAGAGAATTTGATTGAAGCATTTTTGGAAGAACGCTCAACCCATTTATATTCATTAAACAGCCCCCGTCCTTCTCCTTCAGTTTTTCTTTTTATTTCTTGTTTGTCAATATTCAGCATTTTTCCTATCAGCTTTATCATCTGTTCGATCAGCTCTTCTTCCTTACCCTTAAATGTGTTCTGAGATCTTGACAAGTAAAATATCTCCAGTCCCCTAAGATGATTAAGATGATTAGGGGACTGGAGGCTAAAGCATATAAGGAACGGTTGCTGGAATTTGGTATGTCTAGTTTAAAGAAGAGACGAGGGGGGACATGATAGCAGTGTTCCAATATCTCAGGGGCTGCCACAAAGAAGAGGGAGTCAAGCTATTTTCCAAGGCGCCTGAAGGCAGGACAAGAAGCAACGGGTGGAAACTAACCAAAGAGAGAAGCAACCTAGAACTAAGGAGAAACTTCCTGACAGTTAGAACAATTAACCAGTGGAACAACCTGCCTCCA
>NW_015395761.1:0-2455 GCF_001527695.2 Protobothrops mucrosquamatus | reverse complement strand
GGCTGTCCAGTCTCTTCTTAAAAACTTCCAGTGTTGGAGCATTCACCGCTTCTGGAGGCAGGTTGTTCCACTGGTTAATTGTTCTCACTGTCAGGAAGTTTCTCCTTAGTTCTAGATTGCTTCTCTCCTTGATTAGTTTCCACCCGTTGCTTCTTGTCCTGCCTTCAGGCGCTTTGGAGAATAGCTTGACTCCCTCTTCAACCAGCCGCCTGCTAACTCACCGAGGTCCCACATGGCCAGATGCATCCCAGCACCCTTGCGCTCGCTGGCCTCTGTGTGCAGGGGCTGATGGTGTCAGGCAGCAGTCGCCCTGGCCCCTGCCTCACCTTTCCCTGTGACAATGGTACTCCTGCCCTGCCTCCCCTTGCCTCCCCTCACCCCGCAGGACGAGCCTCCTGCCCACCGCCCCACCTGCCAGAGACCCCCTGGATCTCCCCCAATCCTGCCCGGCCCCCACAGACATCCCTCCCCACGAGCAACATTGAGGTGATCACGCCCACCTTGGCCACACCCACCCAATCTGCCATGACCACCACAGCCACGCCCACCCAGTGGGTCACGCCCACCTGGCACCCGGCGATAAATAAGTGGGTTTTGGGTTGCAGTTTGGGCACTCGGACTCTAAAAGGTTCGCCATCACTGACCTATACCACTGTAGATATTCTACTGTAGATGCAATTTGACCAATACAGAATGGAGAGGAATCATGACATCTCGGGACCCTGGCTAACTTCTCTTGATCTATTTCAGGTGAAGAGTGGAAAAAAAAAACACAACGAAACAAAAACCCTTGACTACTTTAAAATTGAAACCGTTAATGATGTAGTTGAAAGGCCTCTGCCCAATGGGGATGAAAGCGAAGGAACATCAGGAGGGGTTGGTGTAGAAAAAGAATTAATGGACCATTTTATGTTGTATTTAGGGAAGTGAGGATCAGCGCTAACTCTTTCTTAAAGAATGGAACCTAGAGCAAAAGGAGGGTTTAACCTATGCAAAAGAGCGCGGAATTATTAGTGCGCATAATTAGCAAACTCTATTTCTGTCGGTGCATCTTACAATCTGCCAAGTCACCCTGCAGATTTGCATTCGATTTGTGAAAGGCTCTTAATTCTTTTCTTTTCTTTTCTTTTCGCCCAGCTTATATCTATATCTATATATATATATACAAAGGGAAGAACGTTGCCACTTTTTTTACTGTACTGCTCTGCTACTCTTGACTTTCAGGATCTGCCATTGAATGAAGTTAGAAGCAGCTCTCTTATTCTGCTAACGTGGTGGATATTTTCTGGTCATGTGTAAGCAGCCTGCTCTGATTCGAATCTACTCCGTTGTGTTTTCCTTCGAGCTGGATGGAATTTCTTTAGAAAGACGTAGATGCAGAATTGCAATCTAAAGCGTCAATAGTGTGGTTGCATTGCCTGCACTGAGTGGGCAGAATACACTACTGGCATGAAATTTGCTGCCCTGTGTTGGAGATGTGGAAACTTAGATGCAACCTATTTTCATATGTGGTGGACATGCAGGGAAGTAAAGGCATTTTGGATTAAGATATGGTGGAATATTCAAAATATTTTTAAGAAAAAGATAAAGTTTAAGCCGCAGATATTTCTGCTGAGTATTATGGAAGATTTGGATAAAAAAGAAATGGATTTGATGTTGAATTTGATAACTGCTGCAAGACTACTAGTAGCTCAATGTTGGAAAACGGAACGTTTGCCCACTATAGAAGAATGGTCACTTAAAGTCTCAAATTTAGCAGGAATGGCCAAGATTTCCGCTTACGTCAGTAGTTCTCAACCTTTTTAATGCCGTGACCCCAACCGGTCGTAAGTCGAGGACTAAACCGGTCGTAAGTCGAGGACTAAACCGGTCGTAAGTCAAGGACTACCCAACCTGTCGTAAGTCGAGGACTTTCCCTGCCCGGGAGCGCCGCGCATGCGTGGTTCCGCCCCCTGCGCCGGCCGAGGCGTAGCTGGCAAGCGGCAGAGACGGAGCAGGCCGACCACCAGCTGGCCCAGCTCAAGGGAGGTAAGGCACCCGCCGGAAAAGGGGAAAAAAATGGCAAAAAAAAATGGTGGACAGCCTTGCTTGGCGACCCCTGTGAAATGGTCGATCGACCCCAAATGGGGTCCCGACCCACAGGTTGAGAACCACTGGCTTACGTGAAGGATTATTCACAAGAAAGATATATTTTGGTTTGGAGAAGATGGATAGATTATATTGAGAGTAAATATGGTACTAAAAAATTTCACTTGGTTTTTGAGTAAATTTTAGAGTGTTAATGTAGTTTATATGTTATAATAGGTCATTTATTTTTACTTATAATTATTAATATGATGTTATAATTATTGTGTTCAATATATTTGTTTAAAAGAGAGTTAAAGGATGTTACAGATTTGTTAATCTAATAGTTGATTAATGTTAGATAGAGTATGGTTATTGTATTGTTAACCCT
>NW_015395760.1:17513-18767 GCF_001527695.2 Protobothrops mucrosquamatus | reverse complement strand
TTTTTTTTTTTTTTTTTTTTGCCATGTATATGTACACATTTGAACTAGATGTGATGTTTCTCTGTGTCATATGTGTGTGTGTATGCGGGTATATGCATAATGGTATTTTTTGACAGCTGAATGCTACAAAATTTTATTTGAATGTATGCTGATTAGTGGAGATTTAAAGTGAGGATAAAGATTCTATTCTATTCTATTCTTTTTATATTCAAATTTTTATTAATTTTCAAATAAACAAACAAATTACAAATATGGTATACATTAATAAACAAAAGAAAAAAACCCCATATTATGTATCGATTCAGAGATGCTCAGCAGCCCCCCTGCCTGCGTCCACCCTCTCTTTCACCCTTCCTACCTACTTCCCTCCTCCTCTCTTCTCCTCCTACCTACACCTCTCTCCTCCTTCCTCCTTTCAACTACCCTACACATCCCACCTCCTTCCTTTCCTCATCCTTTGGACGCAGTTTGGGGGCGCCAGCCGAGCATCTCATCTTCTATTCTATTCTATTCTATTCTATTCTATTCTATTCTATTCTATTCTATTCTATTCTATTCTATTCTATTCTATTTTGTCACTATGCAGCATACTATTGCATTAGCAATTGTGCCTACTGAATATTAAAAATTATTTTGAAAGAGTCTATCTCCAGTGCAAAGCTATATGGTTCTACCTGTGATCATGGCTATTAACTACCTTATTTCTGGAGAAAGAAAAAAGTAAAGTAATTAGAACTACCCAGCACTGCACTGTAAATACACACAGATGTGCATGTATATCCACATATATATGGAGAGCACTAAAAATAATTAGCCAACACCTGGTTAAACCTAAAGCTGAAGTAAATGAAAGCAGATTTGGACTAATACAGGTAGTCCTCGACTTACAACAATTCATTTAGTGACTGTTCAAAATTACAATATCGCTGAAAAAAGTGACTTATGACCATCTTTCACACTTATGACCGTTGCAGCATCCCCATGGTCATGTGATCAAAATTTGGACGCTTGGCAACTAACTCATATTTATGACGGTTGCAGTGTCCCCGGGTCATATGATCCCCTTTTCTGATCTTCTGACAAGCAAGAAGCAGAAGACATTGAAATAAAAAAATAAAAAAGGAACAAAAAACAATCCGTCTCTAAAAAACCAGGCCTCAAAACACATGCAAACAGCCATCAGGATCTTGCACAAAGAGGAGTGAAAAACTCCAAAGAAGATTTACCAAGGTTACCGATAGGACTATTGAATAT
>NW_015395760.1:2651-9331 GCF_001527695.2 Protobothrops mucrosquamatus | reverse complement strand
TGCCCCATTTTACGACCCTTGTTGCAACAGTTGTTAAATGAATCACTGCAGTTGTTAAGCTAATCTGGCTTCCCCCGACTTTGCTTGTCAGAAGGTTGAAAAAGGTGATCACATGACACGGAGACACTGCAACCGTCATAAATATGAGCCAGTTGCCAAGCGTCTGAATTTTGATCACGTGATCCTGGGGCTGCTGCAATGGTGTGAAAAAAGGTCATAAGTCACTTTTTCCAGTGCCATCAAATGGTCACTAAATGAACTGTTGTAATTCGTGGACTACCTGTAATCAGCAATACAAAGCAGATGGCTAACTTTTAAAACTTGTAAACATGTTCCCTTTCAAAAATGTGTAACATTTTGAAGAACAATGACAACTCAAGACCATATTCTCTAGGGAAAAGTGATAAAAGAACCCGGAAATAAATATTTTCAGCAAAGTTCAAAGTATTCACAACAAGAAGAGAAATAAGAAACAAGAAATATCATTTGCACTCCAATTTTAAATAATGCAAATCGCAGAACTCATTAGAGCAGGTGTAGCTGACCTGCAGCTCCCCCCCCCAGAGGCCACATGTGGTCATGGACAGCTGGGTAATGAGGCCACAATGTAAGCTCCAGGTTGTTTTATGGATAAAATTGCAAATGGGACACAATGTGCGGATTTTTGCCAACCATCTTCCCAATAATCAACATCATTTTTCAATGGTTTAGTAGAGAGTTAAAATACTGGCTGGTAATATTTCTAGAGGAAAAAAAATGTTCTGGACTAAAAAATAGGTCATCATCCATAGCAAAAATTAATTTGGAAGCTTACTTCCACATGATTCTGCTTTACTTTCAATTATTAGATTCAGCAAACTACTCATCAGAGACCTATAAGGGATATATGCAATATGAAACAGAACCATATATTTATTGAAAGATCAAGTTGGGTCAAACAAATTTTATTTCATTAGAGGGATTTTCTTCACTATCTGGCTACAGCAGCAGGCAAATAAATGCATACACACAGAACTTGTTTATCAAAGGTATACAGGTAGTCCTCGACATACGTCCACAATTGAGCCCCAAGTTGCTATGTGAAATATTTGTTAAGTGAGTTTTGTCCCATTTTATGACCTTTCTTGCCACAGTTGTTAAGTGAATCATTGCAGTTGTTAAGTTAGTGGCACAATTAAGTGAATCTGGTTTCCCCACTGACTTTGCTTATCAGAAGTTCACAAAAGCTGATTTCGTGACTCCTGCACATGGTAATGCTCATAAATATGAACCAGTTGCCAAGCATACAAATTTTGACCATAGGGATGCTACAATGGTCGTAAGTGTGAGAAACGGTCGTATGTCACTTTTTTCAGTGCCGTCGTAACTTTGAACAGTCACTATATGAACCGTAGTTAAGTCGAGGACTACCTGTATAGCCTTCATAATGTTCTGTTGCTTTATCCCAGACCGCTTATTATGCAAAATTTGCCATAGCCCCCTCACCCAATGGAAATTGTTGTAATGGTATGTGGCAATGACCTTGGGAGACAAGAAGAAAAGCTACAGACTAGACCAGAGGTGTCAAACTCGCAAGATCACGTGACGTGTCATGACGTATCGCAACTTTTTTGCCATTACCGGCAATGGGGTGGGCGCGGTTTCTCTATAATGCATCCGGCCTGCGGGCTGGCAGTTTGATACCCCTGGACTAGACAATGGTCAGACAAATTGCAGTTTAGCCTTCACAACAAATAGGGGAATGGCCAACATCTCAGAAGGGACCTTCCCTAGTTTCTTAAACTGTAAAGGTGAAGGGGAAGAACTGCAAGATCTATTTTATAAAATTAAAATGTTATAAAAAGTTAGAGCTGTACTTCTGGGTGTGCTTCTTGTCAGGACTACCTTGCAAGCTGACAATTGTGCATGCCTGCCATACACTAAAAAGAGTCTCTTTTTATCACTATCTAATTCCTTAATTCGGGGTAGAGTCGGAGGGGCTGAATGATGCCAAGTGTTTACTGGCCGGATGCCCTTCCTGATGCCACATGGAGTTCGCAGCAGCTATATTTTTCTTTGCACCCTAGGAGAGAAATATCTGCTGCTACTTAGAATTGAACTCTCAACCTTCCGAGTGGGAGGCAAACATCTTTACTACTTGGCCACCACGTTACTCATGCCTGACATACACTAACTTTTATTTAAATCTTCTTGCACTGGTGCAATAGTTCCAGAAGATCCCAGAGACTTTAGGATTAATATAGCAACAAAGACCATCTATTACCCTTCCAAAACCAAATGAAACGTTATTACTAATGTTTGCTAAGTGCCAGTGACTGCTTTTATTAATTATCTCACTGCAATCAAACATTTCAAAAGGAGTGGGGGATGACAACTAAATGTTATCAAGCCCCTGGCTACTTCATTAAAATATTTAAATTACTCAATCTTACCGATGTGCAGGATGATAAAGTACTCCAGTTATTCCATTACTATAGTGCTTGCTAAAGTTGAAAACATGGCTCTCCTGGTAACTCTGATTTGTTCCAACACTAGATCAGAAAAACAACAACACAGGACTTATTTTATGAAATAGGATTCCCAATAAATTATTGGTAGACACATTAAATTGTATTTACCTCACTAGGTAGCTTTTCAGCTCACCACGATAATTGATGACTAACAGTTCAGCTGACCACTGAGCGCTGGTTTTGTATTCCAGGAAGATCAATCCTGCAATGGCGTAAGTCAAGTCCCCTGGGAAACTAGTGTCCTATTAAAAATAAACAAAAACAGGGTTTTTTCAGCAAAGAAGTTAAAAGGGTTTCAAACAGTAGAAAACATTTTCTAATTGAAACCAAACTTAAAAAAAATCCATCTCTCAATGATATATTATTAAATGCAAGCCTAATGTTTTATAGAGAATATGCATTCCTATTACTGACAACAAAGAAATTTCATCATGTAGCATTATTAATGCTTATTAATAGCACCTTAATACAGTAAAAAGAAGTAAGTGAAAATTCTTCCACTTAGATCAGGGGTGTCAAACTGCCGGCCCGTTTCATCATACCGAAGCCGCGCCCACCCCATTGCTGGCAATGCAAAAAGAGTCGTGACACGTCACATGACGTGGCAAGTTTGACACCCGTGACTTAGATGCTTTTTTCAAAATCCATCCGTTCCTGCATTTTTCAGTGTTTGATAACAGGCCTATTAGAAAAGTCTAGTTAGCATATTTACGATTCTTTAAAATTATATTGTAGCAATTGCAATTTCTGACCAGTATGGTGTGGTGATTAAGGTGCTGGCCTAGAAACCAGGAGACTGTGAGTTCTAGTTCTATGTTAGGCATGAAAGGCAGCTGGGTGACATTGGGTCATTCACTTTCTCTCAGTCTAAGCCACCTCACAAAATTGTCATTGTGGGGAAAATGGGAGGAAGAATGAGGATTAGGTAGGTTCACCACATTGAGTTATTTACAAAATAATACGGTGACATAAATAATAAATAAATGCATGCCTGCCTTCCAGTATGAAAGTAACTGGTGCTAAATGATATTCTGTTTGGAATTATTATTTTAGAGACCAGCAGCAACTTTAGGCCAATACCAGCAGCCTTGTTGACATAAATAAAATTAAGTATACCTTGTTCAAACATCTGCAAACAAAGGATGCAAGTTTACCAAACACACGTGCAAAATAGCAAGTCAACCAAATGAGCCACAAAGCATGTAACAATGCAAGTTCTCAACTTAAGACGTTAAAGCGGCAATGGCTAAGAAGGTTTCACTGAATGGTAGTTGGACTTGTAAAGCTTGGAAAGGAAAAGAAAATACCGGCTGGATGAGGAAGAGTTCACTGCCGACCAAGTCAAATACTCGAACAGTTCCCGTGCTTTCACCATAGGCAAGCAAAGTGCAATCATGACTCCACGCAACACATCTCCACTGGGGATTCGGATCTTTAGGGACTACATGGCAAAGAAGTAGATAATAGATAAAACTTCAAATCACAAAAGGTTAGCAAAAATCTCTTTTTCCCAAACTACAACTTTTAAACAGTTGCATAGCAGAATAGACGTTCCAATGTTCCCTAGGGCAAAGCCATTCTAAAAATAACTACTTTGTTTTATAGCTACTCTGCATCGAAGGACGGTGTAATGCTGATTTGATAATCTCTGAACCATGGAGTAGAAGTGGGCTCATGAATCACAATCACAGGCTAAGAGCTCTGAATTATAATGAAAGCTCTTGAAAAGTTATGGGAAAGAAGGGGGGGGAACCAGGGCTGTACTTCTATAACCGTATCTCCACAATCACTCTGAAAATTATGTTGTTGGTTTTTGGTTTTTTTTTTAAAAAAGAGTTAGGAAGATACAATATTATTTCATTTGCCTATTTTACATCCATAAATGTTTTAAGGGGCAAGTGTGATTGACTAATTACTTTATTTAGGGCAGAGCAATTACATGTTCTACCTACTGATTTGGGCCTCCCTTATATCAGGGCTCATACAGTCTGTTTCTCTTCTATTTCTTTGGGTCCGTATGCCTCAAAATCAGAGACAAAACCCTGCCAATGTAGGTTTCTCAACAAACAAGCCATTACTCTGGTCTCATAGTACAAAAGCGTGAAGTAGCCATTCAATGGTTTGGCATGGTTATTGCTCAGATATCCTGCCAGGAGGGCCATGAAACAGCCACACTGAGCTTTTGAGTTGCTATGGCTTGTTCATGTTGCGGATCCAGACAATGCTTTTCTCATCAAAGGACATGTTGAGATCTAATCATGTGAACTCTGGCAAAACCGAAGCCAAACTTTAAACTAACTAGGACCAAGTTGGCTTATTTTAGGGATTGCGCAAATGCCAACCTCCTGTTTTAGACACTCCTTGCATCCTTTCTTTAATGATTCTATTCCACCATTTCTTCAATATTAGTGTAAATTGTGTCCGGTTACAAGAGTTGGCTGTGGGGAGCTGGCCGTGCCGAACTGTCCTAGACCAGGGGTGTCAAACTCGCCACATCACATGACGTGTCACGATGCATTTCGACTTTTTTCTCCTTGCCAGAGCTGGGGTGGGCACGGCTTCTGTGTGACACATCCAGCCCGCGGGCTGGCAGTTTGACACCCCTGTCCTAGACCCTTGTGGAAGGGGACCGATACTAAACAGAAGGGGGAATCAAGCCAGGGCAAGCTTAGCGGAGCCAAAACATTAATCACCTTTTTGTAGAAAAGGAGAAACATAAAGAAACAAAGAGGAAATAGGATGCAGTAGCTAGAAACCAAACTGGAATTTTTGGTTAGAACTGCTTTTGATAGGATTTGTTTTGTATTTTTTTCTGGATAAGTGTAAAAATTACTTACCTTGACATTTCCCAATGACAGACCCAAATTCATCCTTGGCAGACCTGCAGCATTCAAAATGCACGCTTTTAAGGTTTGCACATATCTTGATTGTTGTCTACACTACTTATTCAAGGGCTGAGATTACATCAGTCTTTGAACGTCACTTTAAAAAATTGTACTTTGTAAAAGGAGGCAGGTCCATTTTAAGAGATTTCAAAGTAAGCGGAAGCAAAAATAAAGCATCATTTTAAATTAATGTATTTCACTATTAAAGTTAAAATATGGATACATTTTCCATAATTCACGTCTCCTCACATGTCACTTGATGCTTCTTTTAACCAAGGAAAAAGAATGCTACAATAGGGTCTCAACAACCTCCTCTCTCACACACTGACAGTCCTTGACTTACAAAGGCAATTGGAGCTGGAATTTCCACTACTATGCAATGCCATTATTAACTGAATCCTACAGTTATTAAGTGAAGAAACTTCCTGCCAGCTTCCCACAACCAAAATCAGTGGGGCAACCAGCAGGAAGTTGCAAGTGCCAGGCCACAGGCAGGTAAGTGGTTGCTGCCAGATGGAGGGAGCGAGGGAGTGTGGGGGCATGGGCTGGAGGATGGTGCCCAAGGAGGTGACAAAGATACAGGTCAGAGAAGATGTGGGGTTGCGATGCGAGTCAGGGAAAATGCACAGGGTTGTGCGGGAACACACACTACTGGCTGCTGCAAGCACAGAAGGTGTGGCTTGGGGAGACTCATTCCAGTCATTTGTGACCTTCTCTGCTGGCTTCTCCACTGACTTTCTTGGGAAGTCAGCAGAGAAGGTAACAGATGGCAATTGTGTAATCATGGAAAAGTTTGGAAGTTGGTTTACGCTAGGTTATACTTTGATGGCCATGTGCTGTAAAAAGAGGGGAATTGATGGGTGAAATCGTGTCACTCAGATGCGAGAACTGGGATTTGGGTGGTTTGAAGATAACTGATCAAAATGTTCGTTAAAAATGAACATAATTTACACTTTAGCTTTTGTGCATTTTCTACCTTAAATGGCAAGAAGCTTATACTAAGAAAAAAAAAATCAACAATTGTTAGTGGTATGATCAAAAGTGGCTTCAGAAGTTGCAAAAGGTAGCCAAAACTGTTTAGCTGTTATTATTTATTTATTTATTTATTTATTTATTTATTATTTCAATTTATATCCCGCCCTTCTCCCGAAGGACTCAGGGCGGCTCACAACATTATTAAAACAAAGAAAGACCCACACACCCCACCGAATAAAACCAAATTAAAACCAAAATTTTTGTGTTGTGATAATTAAAATTTCTAAAAAACCCAGTTTAAAAATCCTCC
>NW_015395760.1:0-2251 GCF_001527695.2 Protobothrops mucrosquamatus | reverse complement strand
AAATGGTCATCCAGTGCCAGCCGCGAATCCAGGAGGACTCCCAAGTTGCGCGCCCTCTCCGAGGGGGCCAAAGTTTCGCCCCCTATAGTCAGCGATGGTGTCAGCTGACTATGCCGAGGCGCTGGCAACCACAGCCACTCGGTCTTGGAAGGGTTGAGCCTGAGTCTGTTCCTCCCCATCCAGACCCGTACGGCCCGTATTATTCCTATGCAAAACTCTTTAATATCTGCCTGCTTTGCAACCACTGTGCAAAGCTCCATCAGTCATGTAGCCAGGAGGGAAGGGCAAGAAAAGCTGAAATACTAAGTGATGTCAACCTTACCAAGTAGACCAGACAGGAAACACAAGCAAAGTAGCTAATTCTACTTTATTGTAAGGCTACCTTAACAGAATCTTGCAACTATGAAAGTACAATTCTCCCTCTGCTGCCTTTACAGTTAGGGAAAGGGCCCCTCTGAACCTCTTGATCTTCCCCTTATGCAGCTGAAGACTATGTTCTCTCTTATCCAATCATTCCCTAGGAAGCATTCCTTCACCCTGTTCCAAAGTCATTTCCACATGCCACTGCAAGTGAGCAGCAAAGAAAGCTCTGAATTCAGTTGCTTAAAATATGTTTTATCTAAATTTTCCCATCTGATATCTATAAAATTATTCTGGCTGCATGTGCAAGATAGGATTTGAATTGCGATTTTGGGATCAATTGTCTTACAAGATAAACAATGCAAATCATGGCTGCTTTTGACAGTTGCCACAGGCTGATGTGATCATGTTCATAAATTACAGCCCATTTTGGGTAGAAGAAATGTTAACTCTTTAATTTAGTCTGTCACACAAAGTTATTCAGATGAAAGACTTTTTTAAAATGAAAGAAAATTAAAGTCTCTGGCCATATCCAGAATTTATCTTATTCCTAAAGTAATACTAACACTTAAATACGTGGAAAACAGATAAGAGAGCTAAAAAAAAAAGATAAAAGATCCACATTTTCTCCTATATCTTGGTTGCAATTCTATAAATATATTTGTGTAGGAGATGACCAGGCTGAGCCTGAGGGAGGGGTCAAATGCATCATCAGTCTCAAGTCCCTTTGCGCCCACAAGAGATCTAAGTCCAGCCCACCTTGAATTCCTTTGACTCTTATCTGCTGCCAATTTGCTTTGACTATTAGTAGTTCAGATTCTTGTAGAGAACTTTAGCATACAATAAACCTATAGAGAGCTGTGGTGGCACAGTGGTTAGAGTGCAGTATTGCAGGCTAATTCTGCTGACTGCCACCAGTTCGATTCTCCCAGGCTCAAGGTTGATTCAGCCTTCCATCCTTCTGAGTTCAGTAAAATGAGAACCAGATTGTTGCTAACTCTGTAAATAGCTTAGAGAGGGCTGTAAAGCACTGTGAACCAGTATATATGTCTGCATGTTATTGCTATATTAATTTGAACTGCCTAATTTCCTATGCTTGACAATTTGTGTAAGTATAAGCCTTACTAAATTCATTTATGTTCAGATATACAATTGTGCTGTTCTTCACTTACCTTATTTCTATAGTCTGGTCTTGAACAACTGCTAGCAGTTTTCCATTGCTACAAAAAGAAAAACTCTGAATGAAAATCACAGGCGATTACTGCTTCCAAGACGTCTCAGGAATCATTTGATAGAGTCAAGTCAAGGCAATACAAGGCAAAGGTGAGGTAGTCTCAATATTTTACAGAATCCTGAATCCTTTCTCTCTGTTTTTGAGTAAATAAAGTATCTCTGATATTATTAAAATATATATTCAAAGGTTAAATTGTAGATGTGCCACTAAATGGTGATGAACATGGTGTTTCAAGAAGTACTAGGAGCATGAAACTACCCTGAGAATATACAGTATCTCTCTTTGTAGGATGTAGGAAATATATAACCTGGGTTGGTTATGAATTTAATCAAGAGTTCAACAATGAAATCAGTAGGACTCAAGCTGGCCATTGTTAACTCAAGTGTAAGTCTGATTAAATCTGGATCTAATCTATCTTTGCATTACATATAATAAAAAAATGAGAGTACAGGTAAGATGAGAAATCCTATGGCTGTCATAAAACACAAAATTCATTTCTACTGCTGAAATACATTCATTTCAAACATTTTTCTCCCAAGTCAGAAACTGCAAAAAAATATAAGCAGCCAACAGCAGGATTTGTGGAGCAGAAACCGGGGGCTAAAACTAGGACTTAAAAAGAACTCTCTACATAAAAAAACAAAAACCAGGATTCTT
>NW_015395759.1:13308-15658 GCF_001527695.2 Protobothrops mucrosquamatus | reverse complement strand
ATGCCCGTTGCTGGTTGGCTAACTAGCAACAGGGTCTTGCCAGCCAATGGAATTGTGTGATTACAAGCCAGGGGAATCCCATAAAAGAGGGCTCCCCTGGCCCAGAGAGCCAGTCCGGATTTACTTTATGCCTTGCCAATAAACCAAGAGCTGACTGTCACTCGACTCGTGTCTTACTGCCTGCGCGATCTAACAAATACCATTAGATCCAGTGGTGGGATTCAGCCGGTTTGCACCACTTTGGCAGAACCGGTAGCTAATTTTTTGTTGCCCGGGCCCAGAATGGACTTCCAGAAGCAGCATCCACACAGAGAACCGATTGTTCACATATTTGAATCCCACCACTGATTAGATCACAAAAATCACCTTATGTTTCTACATCCATTTTTACTAAACGTTTCTCAAAGAGGAACCCAACTGGCTGAGTTAATGAATCCCCCTGTAAAGTAATACACCAATAGTATCATCCTTTGCCAGAATTTCTTTCTAGATCTACCACTGTTTTCTTCAAATACGCTCCAGTGTGCACAAGCGCTAGGCCGAGATGGATTAGCTACAGAAAGAGGGAATATTTTGCATCCTACAATGGTACAGATACCTACTAAAACAAGGATATCCAAATTTGGCAACTTTAAGACTTGTGGACTTCAACTCCAAGAGTTCCAGCTGGCTGGGGAATTCTGAGAGTTGAAGTCCACAAGTCTTAAAAGTTGCCAACTGTGGAGACTCCTGTGCTAGACCAAAAGTGCCCTTGCCTTTTGTCATTGCTGATTTGCAGTAATTATCAGCTCATAAACGTTACAGAGAGAAAGATGATTGTTTACAGCCTTGTATATTTTGTCTGGCGGAGCAATCTTGTCCAAGGCCAAATGGAAGTGATTCTTGGTTTTGCCACACTGATTATGTTAGCAAAATTCACATAAATACTTGGTTCTTTTTTGTTTGTTTGTTCGTTTGATTGCTTGTTTTCAGGCTATTAATCTGGTTTTCTTCTAATATTTCAGCTAAAAGAACTGAACCCTGAGAAGTTATATTTAAGCAAAGTTGGTTTGGTCTAATATATACATTTCGAATATGCCCACACAAATATACTAACAAAAGACAGGTAATTCTGTAATTTAAATCACAAAGAGCATTCCATTATCTGCACTCTTCTCTACTTTCTCGAGGCCCTTTTTTCTCTCTTTTTTCTTTTTCTCCAAATGTTCAGTTCGTTTTATATCTTAACAAATAATTGTCTTTCCTTTTGAGGCTGGGCAGCTCTCAAACATGTCTCTGAAACTGTATATTTGGCAATCCCCATCTCATTATAGCATAGCCTTTTCAAATGAAGATATGCAAACCTTTAAAAAGGCCTTTTGTTTAGCTCTTTGCCGGATTTGATTGTTCCTACTCTTAATAAATGCCTCTCCTTTTTTTTGGAAAGCCTCCAGTTACCCTCAGGTATTTGGCACTCCTTACAGGCTTAGGAAAGAGTCTATGAATTAGACCTGGAGTAGGCAACCTTGGCTCTTTCATGACTTGTGGACTTCAATACCCAGAATTCCTGAACCAGCCATGCTGACTCAGGAATTCTGGGAGTTGAAGTCCACGAGTCATAAAAGAGCCAAGGTTCCTCCACTCCTGAACTAGACTATATAACCTGAAATCTCAAGCCATTGTAAAGTCTCCATTCCATCCCACTCGACAGGATAGCCTACATCTTGCAGGATAGATTGAAGCGTAAGGACAGCTGTCTATATCCAACACTATTCTTTGTGACATAATGGGCAGCAAATGTACTCAAGGAACTGATAATCCAGCTGATTTGGGGCCAGTGCCTCTCTCTCAGCCCAACCCATCTCACAAGGTGGCTATTGTGGGGAAAATAGGAGGGGGGGAAGAGTGTGTTTGCTACATTGAGTTATTTATAAAGTCATAAAGGCAGGATTAAAAAAAAAACCCAAATAAATATAAGAAAACGTGAGGCTGATGCTCCTTATCCATTGGTATTTGGCCTTTCATTCCATTTATTCATTTTTATCCTCCAGCACAAGGGGGGAGGGGAGAAATCACATGTAGTTGGCCATGTTGAATGTTTATCATCCTTACAAAGCTATTCAACATAATGTTATTCTTGTCATATTTCTTCAAGCAGCAGGAACATTGTTGTTACTCGTTTTTAGTTTACCTTAGAAGGTTGTAGTAGTTTTGATATATATTTTTCTATCTCTCTGTCTCTCCATCTTTCTGACTCTCTGTCTTTGTCTCTATCTATCTATCTATCTATCTATCTATCTATCTATCTATCTATCTATCTATCTATCTATCTATCTATCTATCGATCTATCTATCGATCGATCGATCTATC
>NW_015395759.1:6325-10594 GCF_001527695.2 Protobothrops mucrosquamatus | reverse complement strand
CTTCAGAACTGGGGTTGTAACTTAGTAGGGGAATCAAAAGGTCACCAAGCAACCAGTTGTAAGTCAAGAACTACTAGTATTGTATTTTTTCCCCTTTCTCTTAGTTTCACACACAACCTAGACATTTAAATGTCATTTTTTGCATTCATTAAGTTATGTTCTTTGCTATCGTTCATGTCAAACTTCAGCATTGCATATTCCATTCTTGTTCTCAGATAGCTCAAGAAAAAAAATGCTTGCAGCATTCCTTGTTAACAATAAATACTGTACCTGTCTTTTTAATGTTTTGACCAGCATTCAAAAACTGCAAAGTCCATTTTTCCCCCCACGCATACTCATACTATTCTTTGCAGCTTAGGATCTCTAAGGATTAACTTGCAAACTAATAAACTATAGACATCTAGGAGTTATCTACAATGTACTGGTACACTCTCAGGATACAAAACTGAGCAAACTATATAGACCAACTAATGTTGAAACCATTTTGTAAACACAACTATACTGTTGCAGAAACTGTGATTGATTACAGTATCTGTGGGACTAGATCCATTCTGCATGTTTCTAATTATGCTGTCTCACTGCTATACCTAATTCCCAGAGTTTGTGCCATCTTTGCTTTATATATATTTAGAATATCCACACAGAAGGTTAGGAATATACATGCAACCGAGGCCACCCACTTCTGTTTGCCAGTTGGTCCTTCATGCTGAAATAAGGATTGTTGTAAAAGGATGGTGTCCCGGTTCAATGTAACATGATCTATCCAATGAGCTACATCTACAAGGCTTTCAGTTCATAATTCTCAGGAACGGAAAGGCATGTCAGCATCCTTCCCATACAATCAGTGTGCCTCTATAAAACTAAAAGCATCACAAACAATACACTGAACAAATGGCAGCACACAGAGCTGATCAATAAACTGGTGCCATTTCATGGGCTTCTTTGACAGACACTGGCTGAAATCTTAGGGGTAGCTCCATTCATTCAAGAAAACAAGTTTAACTAAGAATGCCTCTATTTTAATTTTTGTCAATTCTGACTCTTTTCAAATGAACGTCCTTTTAGATTGCTATAAATGTAGACTATTTGAGCAGAAGCAAGCACAAAGGAGAAAGAATTAACTTTTTATGTTGGCTTTCGGTACCATCAACCATGATGTACATCTCCAAAGCAGCCTGCCCAGGTATAAGCACCTTCTGAACAGGTGTAACATTGCCCATTCAATCGAATTGCTATTAAAAGTACAGCTTTGAAAAGTTTGCAACCTTAGATCCATCTTGTAGGCATCGTGTGAAGAGAAATCAATTGCAGAATGGGTCTATACATCAGCAGCTCGAAGTCTACACTCTGTTTTCTCCATTCACCTTTAGACGTAGGACTTTGGACGTTCTTGGCAACAACCACACTAGTGGGGAAATTGTGGCAATTAAAGTCAACACATCAGACGAGCATCCAGGTTGGGAAAGTGTGACCTGCATGTCCGCCCCAAGGTTTAAAACCTACATGGTTCTAGAATGTGTGAAGTAGGCATAAAGATCCATAAAGGCATGGATGTTTGCTACACGGCCCGAGGCATTTCCCTGCAGCCCTTGCTGTTTGTGGGTCTCCTTCCTGCAGCGCCTGCATATAAAAAAGAAATGTGAGAGAGAGACCTCTGATACGGATCTTGTTCCATATCTGATTAGTCAGGCTTTATTCCTGGGATGCCCTCTAGCTTAAAGTTTATAAGTCTTTTCTCCTAAAAGGTCAGTGCACTCTTTGCGCATTGCCCGGGGCATTTATTATGGAGGAAACCAGAAAGAACAAAAATAAGCTGCTAAGAATTATTAGAAGCTGTCAGAAATGAAAAAGAAGGAAGCATGCAAGGGAAGCCTTTATTGAAAATTGCTTCTCAAACAAAGTTCAGCAGGGCAGCGAGGGGGTCTCCTGTTGATCGCTTCAGCTGGTGGGAGTTGGAAATTCCCAGTAGAGTTCAAAAGATTTATGTGCATCAAGACTGCTATCCAATGATGGGAAAATGGATGCATTAGAAGGCAAGGGCAGCTTGGAAATCTGGGGTTAGGCAGTGGATATTAAAGGTCAAGGATATCTTACTGCTGTGAAAGATCCTAAAGATGGAATTTTTTCTTTTATTATTATCTTTATCAAGATACACCTCTCAAAGTAAATAGAATAATGGAAGCCTATGCCCTCTTGCCTTTCTATTTTTTTCTATGGCAGGGGTAGGCAACCTTGGCTCTTTTATGACTCCTGGACTTCAACTCCCAGAATTCCTGAGCCAGCCATGCCAGGAGTCATGGAGCCAGGAGTCATAAAAGAGCCAAGGTTGCCTACCCCTGTCCGATGGAATGCGCAAGTGCTTTCTGGCTGCATTTATTTTAGCACCTTTGCAACGTCTTCCAGTCTAGATTTGGCATAGAATTTATTGGGGGTGCAAGGTATACGGCGCTGTGGCAGCCCTACATCAGGAGGCTGAATTTCTACTAGCATTGCATCTGTTAATATTTTTATGAAACCATATATACGCTGCCTTTTCACGAGAAATATTTTCCCAGGGCAACAGAGAAGGTTGAAAAGCACAGCTCGACTAAAAACAGCAGTTAAAAATGCCAACGGGCAGACAGGCACTCGTGGTTTTTTTAAGCTGCACAAATTGAAACAGCAAGAGCAATGAAATCAGCTACGAATTGACATCGCAGCGTATTAGCTTACTTAAAATATCGGCCCTGGAGAATAAATAAAGGCATTGGGAATATACTGGAAGTATGTGTCAGAAATATTTAATTTGGGCAAGGCATTGCAGGATTAGGGGTGCCACACTGTTCTTGGGAAGTTATCTGCTGCAGTTCAACTCACAAAGGCGGCTTGAACAGGGCCTCCGAAATCTGCAAAAGTTTGAGAAGCAAAGTCTGGGATTGTTCATTTATCAGGACGCAATGACACAAGAAGTAAACTGCCTATGTTTTATTCAGATCTGTTTGGAGTAAATTCTGACCTGGAAGAAAAAAGAACTGCAGTAAACATATTGGACATACAGTAAACATGCAGTAAACCATAAAATGGGCAGGTGGAATTTGGGGTAAATACCTACTTCCCGACAAGCTCTTCTTTCTAAACAGAATGATACATCCACCACACAACATTCAACACTGTTGAATAAATCTCTTAGACTTTGTAAATTCGTATCTGCCCTGCGTAATTTATACGGTAGCATGTGGATATCCTTTGTCATCTACATTTGGGTCTGGTTGTTTGGAGATTTCTGCTGATTATGCTTAAGGCTAGTTTTTGTTTATTAAGGTCTACTTGGATTCAATTCTGATCTGGAACAAAATGGAATTTAATCTATTGCAAGGAACACATCTTTTTCTCCATAATAAGGTTAGACCCAACTTTTGGTAAATATTTGCTTTCTCATAAAGTCCTCCCCCCCCCAAGCTTTTAAAAAAGTGTGTAATGGTTTGGTTTCTGAGCTCAGATACCCAAAACTACAAAAACTATGAGTTCTTTTTTGGAAAATGCAAGTGGAAGAAGGATTTTAAAAAGAATGAAACTTTTTTCTCACACTATTTATTGATGAAAGAGTATATGCTTTTGAATTCAGTGAAACTGAAATTCCTACATTGTTTTTCAATAAATTATTCGTATGATGGAATTGTAATAGTAATGTTTCCAGCCTAGCCTGCAGCAGTTGAATGAAAGGCTTAGCCATTCAAGAATTTGTGGATAACTTTTTCATAATAAATTAGCTGATGTAATTGCTTATATATGGATGCAACAATAATTTCTCTTTTTAATTCTGAGGAGGCCTATGTCTTAAGACCTGCTCAAGTGAGATTAGTTCTTTAGTCATACTTCATCCAAACTGATATTCTCAAGATGAGATAATACTAACAACCAGAAAATTCTTAACTGTCATTATCAACAGAAATAGCTTGAGGAAGACTACTTTAAAAATATCTTACCTGTGTCTGAGATTCTTTCTTTCTTTCTTTCTTTCTTTCTTTCTTTCTTTCTTTCTTTCTTTCTTTCTTTCTTTCTTTCTTTCTTTCTTTCTCTTCTTCTTCTTCTTCTTCTTCTTCTTCTTCTTCTTCTTCTTCTTCTTCTTCTTCTTCTTCTTCTTCTTCTTCTCTCTCTCTCTCTCTCTCTCTCTCTCTCTCTCTCTCTCTCTCTCTCTCTCTCTCTCTCTCCCCTCTCTCTCCTTTCTTCCCTCCCTTCCTCTCTCTGAGCAATCTTTGCATTCTCAGTCATTTGCTATGATTGAAAAAT
>NW_015395759.1:0-4053 GCF_001527695.2 Protobothrops mucrosquamatus | reverse complement strand
AAGAGCCATGTCTTGAGGGCGCGACGGAAGGTAAGGAGATCCGGAATTATCCGGATCTCGGGGGGTAGTTCATTCCAGAGGGTAGGGGCACCCACAGAGAAGGCCCTCCCCCTGGGGGTCGCCAGCCGACACTGCTTGGCCGACGGCACCCTGAGGAGACCCACTCTGTGGGAGCGTACCGGTCTGCGGGAAGGAATCTGCGGCAGAAGGCGGTCTCGGAGGTAGCCGGGTCCTATGCCATGGAGCGCTTTAAAGGTGGTAACTAATACCTTAAAGCGCACCCGGAAGGCCACTGGTAACCAATGCAGCTCGCGCAGCAGCGGTGTATTTAGTGTTTGCTCTAGTTAAAACAAGTTGAATTAAACAAGCTTACCTTTGTATAAAATATTTTCACTCTCATTTCAAGCAAATATATTCAGCATAGACTGCATCCAAAAAACACCTGTTGTTAGCCAAAGTGAGAAATTCTAGAACTATGGCTATTGCAGGTTTCTTAAGAAAAAAAACCTCTAGAAAATTGATATGAACGTAATACTTGACTAATTAGCACTTTTTTCAATGGTTCAATAGAGCATTTTCCAGACTACCTGAATTTAAAGAGGTTTTTTTTAAAGATCTACACTGTGTCAAGAAGTTAGAATAACTTCTCTATATGCATCTTGACAACCTCAGCTTTCTTGTTAGTAAAGTGCAAATATATTTTGTATAGGCTTACCTAAAGATCAATCCTCTTGTGTATAAATAAAAATATTGAAACAAATGTTTTGAGTAAAGGCCCTTATAGGTAGAAATCTGAGAATCTGCTATGTTATGGGAAAAATTATTTTTCTGGAAATTCTTTGGTTTGACGTATTTAAAATCAGGTATGTGAAACAAGAAGAGAGGTTATTGGACCAGAAATGTAAATTGAGGCAGGGGAATAATTCCATTTATCCAAAGAACTGGAGAGGGGAAAAGATAGTCTAGGGAATAATTCTGAAACATTTAATGGTCTTTAGCCAAGAAAGCTCCCTGCCAGATTTACTTAAAGCTAAATAAGACATTCTATTTTTTACTAGCAATTTTATTAAATATTACAATTACAACAGTACAAACTAACACAAATTAAAAGAATAAAAACAAAACAGATGCAGAAAATAAAGAAAAAAATAGAAACACAAGTAGAAAAGAAGGAAAAATAAGAATAAAAGATTTTCCCCTTCATCAGAAGTATGAATAATTTTAGTAATTTATTACTTTTTAAACTCTTCTTCTCATATCTCACCTTTTATCTACAAACAAATCCTTAAAACCTTATCAGCAAAAGTCCATTGGGGATTACCAAAGACAACAGCATATGTATTTTAACCTTGATCAAATAAACCAACTGTATATTCATTCTTTTTTTTAACAATCTTAATCTTTAGCCTCTTCAAATAATGTTTGATCTATTTTGATTTATATTTGATCTATTTTTTTTGCCCCTTCTCACAAAATTCTTTCAAACTTTAACAGGACTTTTTTTTTCAAATCCAATATAGGAAAATTATCCAACTCACTCTCTTGATTTATTATTTATTATCCTTTTTAATTACAGTATTAAGATATTAATTGGTTTTTGAGTGTGTGTCCAATGTAAAATTTTTCCATGTCATTTTTGTAACTTATCATTTTTAAATTGACTTTCAAATCAGTCTTAATCTTGTCAGGTAAAATGTGTTTCTATTTCATAAAATCTTTTAGACACAGTCTATCTATAGAGGCAGAGACTCTTAAAATTAACCTCTGGGTCCATTGTTCAAAAATATCCTTCAATATTTTGCTTCATTCTGTAATTGTAAGTTAAGATTGAGTGTTTTTCTCCTTTAATTATATTCTTTAATTCCCTATAGTTCCCTATAGTGGCCCATTTTTAAAGTCTTAGATTTTAAAGATTTTGTTTAATTCAGACCAAAAGCATTTTCTCATGGATAGGTTTTTTTATTATTAATTCAAAAATCTTATTTCAAATTTGAAGTTAATACTCCTTTCACTCACGATAAAAGTGTATCAAACATGTCAATCCAAAAGTTCCTAATAGTCAAAACAATTAACAAGCAATTTCCAAAAGTGATTAGAAAAAAAAGTATGCTAAATGTCCTTCTAAAGTTGGTAACTGTGGATTGAGCAGGATGATCATTCCCTCTTCACTCAGAGCTCTAAAACCACTGGAGATCAATGTCTTGTGATCTCCTCATGAGAAGCAGCTGTCTAGAGTACTTATGAGTGAATTCAAGCCTTCTACTTGTCTGGAGAGGAATTATATCAAAGGGCCAGTCTACTCAATGGCTCTTCACTCTAGTGTGATCATCAGCTCACCAATTATTATTTTTTTGCAGAAGTCCGTGCATCCTAAATAAGAAATTCTAAATTTAAATTGGTTCTTCAGCTGCTGGTGACGCCAATGAACTTTTGTTGACATAACACCATTTGGAATGAAGTTAGACTTTGATCCAGCACAATATCAAGGTAAATTTTTGTCCCAGATAGCAATTTCCAAAGCCACCATTAAATATTTGTGCCTATATTTTAAGAAATGGAAGTCATAATGAAAATTAAGCTTCTGCAACCAAATTATGTTTACACATTCCATTTTATATAGTGAATTTTATACAGTGAAATAAATTCCAGATCGATTATTTCTGTTGAAAACTTCCTAATTCCACTGCTTATCCATAGGAGCAATAGCAAAGAAAAGATATGTTTTCCTGTTAGCATATGACTTTTTCTGTACTCTCTGTTGGTCTTCAAGGTCTATCATTCCTCTCTTGTCCAAATATATAACTCCTGGGAGCTCTTAGGGACTAATGCTTGTATAGCCTTGCAGGATTTCTCCTCTTTTCTTCACCTCTTCTTTTAACAGGTTGAGTAAATATGGTTACATCATACATTTTTAATCTGGTTACTAAATAAGTCCATTGTCTAGCTTTCCACAATGCCATAAACTAAATGAAACATGCCCTTTCCATACAAAGCCAACTCTTAAACAAACAAAGGCTTAACAAGGTTAACACTAACAGAGCTTAGCACATTGCGTGATGGCATCTGCTCAGCTGTTACCCAATCTGTTTAAATGTGCGGTATGCATAAAACCAGATAATAAAAGTTAAAAATAAAACCGCAAAACCTAGATAGTTTATATTATCTACACTTCTTGTTCCTTTTTTAAAAAAACTGTTAAGACAAAGAAAAGATTTCTATTTTATAATTGTATGAGGGGAATTGAAGAGATAAATGAATCTACTCTGTTACTCTGTACAAATTTTAGGTTCTTTCCCTTCATTGTTACACACTTGGGGGTTGAGACAATTAGCCTGATTGTATCATCTTTGGATTTTGGTTGCTTCAACACAAGCTGTGAAATATCTGGACAGTTCATCCATTAACCCAACTTCTGACTCACTTTCTGGATCTTCTTCACTCCTAAATCAATGAACTACCTCTACTATACCTTCCAAGCTCGGGGACAATTTTCAGAATGGCTTATAAGTGAAACTGCTGGACCATCAACATCATTTGGAGACCATTGCTCCACAATCAATTCCCTTGACTAGTTACTAGGCTGCGCCCTAGCAATTCAGTCAAAGCTTGCCTTTAATTCATAGAAAAGGATCATTCTGCGTTCAGTATAGGAAAACCAGCCAAGGAGAAGCCGGATCTGGTTTCTGCCTATTTCTGCAACATAGAACTTTTTTTTCCCCAAAGCATAAATATAGGGAGGCTCAAAAGCTCTCAACTCCACTGTGACCTTTCGGTTGCATATGTGTAATAGCCAACTATAGCGGTGGATTTCAAGCTGTGCTACTAAGGCTATCTCAGAATTTGTAGTGGGCCATCTGCATGGAAAGACAGCTTGCTCCCCACTCTTTGAAGAGCATCTGATTGGGCAAGACTGGGTTACAATGTCAGGATGTCCCTCAGGAAAGCCACATTTCCAATCTCATCCCAACGTGTGTTCAGGCCAATCTCCTCTCCCTCATTCCTCCCTCCCTCTCTCCATGTAACCTAGAGAGAAAGGATGGAATAAATAATAAA
>NW_015395758.1:1867-9334 GCF_001527695.2 Protobothrops mucrosquamatus | reverse complement strand
AAAACATATACAATATGCTACTACTTTCTTTTCAGATACTCAGTGAAGGTTTTATTTCATTTTCAATAGCTAATGCACAACAGGTTGGTAATTCAGTTTACTTACAGAGTAGGGTCTTGTCTGAATCATGTTCTTTTCTATCTTTTTTGCAGAGGTTGCCTGCTGTCAATAAATGGCATGAGCTCTCCCAGCTTTCAAAAGGAAAACTAAACTTGTGAGGAAAATTTTCCTCATCTAAGAAATAAATTTTTATAATATTATTTCATGAAATTAGTTATTTTTAGTTCACCTTATAATTAATTACAAGCTCTCAATGAATTACTGTATAGCTATTACAAATTCAGGAACATATACATTGAGAAATTATGCTGTATTACCAAGATCATATTTATATGCTCAGCTCACAGGCACAGCTGCCAATGTGTTATATTCAGCTGCAACTGTCTGAAGATTCCACATTGCCTTGCAACACTCTTACCCTCATATTTCCCTAAACTATTCTGGAGGATTTGGGAATCCCAGATTCCTAGAATTCTGCTTGTTTGAGGTAGGTGATACTGTAGTCCAATATCATCTATATGATACAAGCTGCCCATCCTTGAAATTGGTACATACTGTACATAGGACCAGTTTCAACTGCTGTCTAATCTGATGTGTATTATCAACTTCAAGACTGGGCAATTTTTTCAGCTGAAGGCTGCACTTAAAAAAAAACCAAAAACAATGTTGGCCTCCAAATCCCAAAGGTGTTTTTCAAAAGGCAACTGGACTTTCTCATTTTTTTTCCTTGAAGACTTCAAGGAAAGTCCAGTTGCCTTTGGAAAAGCACCTTTGGGACAACTATGACCTGGAAATTGGGAATCTCCATAGACAGTTGGCTTCCAATGGTTACTGAAGGTTTGGTAATATGGTGCCGTCACAGTAAGTAAGGATGAACATTTCTGCCCTATATTTTCTTTTTTGGTAAGTGAAGATTGAGACTGAAAATGGAGGTTTAACCATCAATTTCAATCCTTATTTTAGAAAAAATGCAAGAGCTTTTGATATCAAATATCAACTATGCTCTATTAAATTCCACTGGTATCATCCTAGGGATAGTCAAGGGAGAATGAAAAGTCCATTATTCTCCCTATGTCCCTAAAGTGCATTGAGGAAGGATTATCTGTTTCAGAAAGTTAGGACTGAGGCAGAAGGTAAAAGGACAATGTCTTATATTGTGTGGTATCTGTGTGTGCTTATAAGTCAATTTTGACTCCTGGCAACTGCTTGGACAAGTCCAGGCAGTTTTCTCAAAACATTTTCAGAAGTGGTTTGCTGATGTCTTCTTCCTAGAGCTGAAAGACAGAAACTGCCTCATATCATTCTAAAAGTAGACTAGAACTGTGAAAATTTATAACCCAGTGCCTTTAACCATTATATTAAATTGTAGTAGTATAGTACTGGAGTAATGTGTTATTTTTTTCAATATTTTCTCATTTTATAAATACAACATCTTTTTACTAAAAGACATTTATTTTCATATTAGAACCTATCCCCTAAAGTGTTACCCACCTATCCAGAAGCTGGCAGAAAACTTCACTAGCACAAAATTTGTTGTGCCCATTGCTGACCTCTGTCTTGCCTCCACCCTGTCTCCAATTACTGTAAGTCAGTTGACCTCTCTCCATGATAATAGGTGGCAAAGCTTAATAGATTTTATATACCTTGACACTGTCCTTAGATGGTATCAGAATAAAGAGGAAATTACTATTTTAACATTAGCATAGCTAAGGACAACTTAAGTTTGTCTCACTTATGGATTGTGGACAATGGACAAGGGCATTGATTTTTAGCTATGATAGGTTTCGTTTATTGCTACATTTTATTGCACTGCATGCTAACTCACTGCTCACTCCAGGAGTTCAGTCCTGATGGGCTCAAGGTTGACTCAGCCTTCCATCCTTCTGAGGTGGGTAAAATGAGGGTCCAGATTGTTGGGGGCAATATATGCTGACTCTGTAAACCACTTAGAGAGGGCTGTAAAGCACTATGGAGTGGTATGTAAGCCTAAGTGCTATTGTTATTGCTATAAATAACAGTAAGCACTAAGGATGGAACGAGCTGCCCCCAGAGATCCGGGTGATCCCGGATCTCCCCTCCTTCCGCCGCGCCCTTAAGACCTGGTTATTTCAGCAGGCAGGACTGGCCTAGGGGTATTTTAAAGGGGTTTTAAATTAAATTTTTAGTAGAAGCGGCCAAATTTAAATAGTTATTTTTAATCTTTTTAAATTTTGTATTGTATTATATCATTGTTTTAAACTGGCTGTAAGCCGCCCTGAGTCCTCCGGGAGAAGGGCGGGGTATAAATTTAATAAAATCAAAATCAAATCAAATCTTAATGTTCAAACAATAAAAACAAGCAGTGAAAAGCAATCCCTAGCTAGTCCTTTGACAAAGGTAGTATCTCTTGCTACAGAATGTTACAGATGCAATAAAGATGAAAACATCAAATTGAGAACAGACACCTTACCTCTGAAATAACCATAGTACTGGAGATGTTGATATATAAACTGTTCATATGGGTCTTTAAACTGCTGTGGAAACAATTAGATTTCTGATCATTCTAAAAGCCAGCATGTATACTTGAAACTCCTTTACCATAGTGTAGCAATGTGAGACAAAAACAAAAATATCTGAATATGCTGTATTTTAACAGCAAGTATGCTCTTGAAAAAACGTCTTGCTGGTCACACCCAAAATCCAAACTATGACTGTTCATCACATCTATCTATATACCAGTGGTGGCGAACCTATGGCATGGGTGCCAGAGGCGGCACTCAGAGCCCTCTCTGTGGGCACGCGCGCCGTCACCCCAGTCCTAGCTCTTCAGCTGGGTTTTATAAAACCTTTTCGCTTTAGGCCTCTGCCGTGTACAAAAAAAAAGGTTCAATCAATCAGTCAATTTCAACTTCTTGCGGGGGAAAAAAAAAAGAACTTGCAAAATTGGAATTGATTGATTGAACTTTTTAGTCCCACCCAGTCTGCTGTTATCACTGCAGCCACGCCCACCCAATGGGCCACACCCACCCAATGAGCCACACCCACCTGGCACCCGACGATGCATAAGTGGGTTTTGGGTTGCAGTTTGGGCACTCAGTCTCTAAAAGGTTCGCCATCACTGCTATATATTATTAATACTGTTGCGTCTGTTTGTTTGTAGCCTTCAGTTGGGCAAAATTGGGAAGTACAGAGCAACAATTATTGAACCAAGGTAACTGAAATGGGCGAATGTACAGAATGCTGGGACCTATGACTCCTGTGGGAATTAAATTTGGGAAAGTTGTGGCCACTTCGCACCAACACGCCTTCAACTATATTTCCCAGAAATCTGTACATTGTATGGCACAAGGAAAGATGGGAAAAGCAAATTCCCACCCTCCTTCCTCTCTCCCTCTAGTCCCTGAGGCCTGGGAGCAAGTCTTGATGGGCCAGTGGCCATTGGCTGCTTTGGAACCAAGACCAACATTTGAAATCTCCTAATGGCAATCACTGGTGATGAAAGGGAAGGAGCTACTGGGATGCTTGCTGGTGAGGTATAGTTGGCTGGTGAGTGGTTGAGAGGTGAAAGGAGGTGCCATTGGTGATATGTCTGAATAGGGGAGTGGAGGTTTGTTGTTCCCTTTATTCCTCCTCCCCAATCAAAGTGATAGGCAGTCCTGTGGGTTTGAGGAAAGAAGAAGGAAAGAAGAAGGACAATCAAGCATTTGGGATGCCTGCTGGTGAGATAGGGCTGGCTGGGGGCTACTGGTAGTTGGCAAAGGGGACATGCCAAAATGGTGAACAGGGGTGCAGTTTTCCTTGTGGTCTGCAACTCACTCGGTTCCCCCTTCCTCCAGCAAAGTGGCAGACAGTAATGCGAGCCAGCCAAGAAGAAGGCGGAAGTCACCTGAGGATCATAGGGGAGGGGAAAGAGTGCAAGCATGTGGAAAGAAGAGTGACTCAAAGGGTCACAGGTTGCCCAGTTTACTACTAACACTCTTGTGTCTGTAACCTTTAACTGGGTGAAATGGTGCATTGTAGGGCAACAATTTTTGAACCAAGATACCTCAAATGGGCTAATTTACAGAAAGTGTCCAAAATCTGGAAAAAAACAACAACCCAACTCTAGTGGAATTGAAATTTGGCAAATTTGATGAAATATTTTATGACATAAAATTTTATAAAGCACTTTATGACTTATTACAATGTGTTATAAAACATTTCTATGCTCAACTCCTGGTGTTTGATTATGCTGTGCAACATGGGCTACTTTCAAGGCAGATACATCTCTAAATATCTCACTGAGTTTTTAATAGTTTTTCAGTACATCAGCTCTGTCATTGTTGACATCATTGAGGAATCTGATGAAATATCAGTAAAATGATGATCCAATGGATTATAGGTTGTATAATTTCTCCAAAAAATCTAAAAGATTGCCCCCTTTCCCAGAGACCCTAGTTTTTGCTTTACCACCGATCCGACAACCGCTCTCAGAAATTTAAAAAAAACGAGAGACTTTTAACCTAAGTTTCTTAAAACATATGAACTCAATTTTGTACTAACCTGAAATTCAGGTTGTGGGTCTAATGAACACATGTTGAATGCAGTGATGTTATCTGATGATGCCTAAAGAGAATAGAAGGGGAGGGGGAGATACCTGAAGGTTTACCACTTTTTTTTTCTTTTTGCTTAAAAGGAATGACTGATTATCGTGCAAATTTCTCACAAATATTACCAAGCACAAGATGATGGTGGGGTTGTGAAAATGACAGGACTAAGCAAAGCACAAAGGATCAAAGAAAGTAAGGGAAGGACAAGGAAGGGCAGCAGCGGGAGGAGAAACCAGAAAGAGGTTTTGTCTTAAAAAGACTTTTAAAAACAATCCCTGCTGCCAAGATCAAGACACCCTCGCCCCCGTGACCACGGGTTCTCACAACCACACACGCTCCTTCCGGGGATCAAGGGCGTATGTGCGCCCTGCCTCCCATAGCCCCGCCAGCGGGAGCCGCTCCTGCACTAGCCTTAACGTGCAACAGTCGCACTCCTGTCTCAGGAGTGAGGAAGGAGTATTCCGCCGGTCCTTCGTGTAACCGACGCAAGGCTTTGCTCCATTCAGGGTAACGCAGGTCCGCCTCTCTCGGCCCTCGGGCATCTCCAACAGTGACACCCACCGTCTTTCTCTCTTGTTCCTCTCATTCCCTCTGGAAGCGAACTTGGTATCCTAGCGACCAGGCACGCCAAGCTGCCCGGCGGAGGGGGAGGGAGGGGGAGGGCGGGCTAGCGGGAAGGGGGCTGTTCATTGGTCCGCCGAGGAGGGCTCGCGGCGACGCCTTCAGGCCTGCAGTGGCTTTTACAAAACTGTCTGAGGCGGTTTCGGTTTTCTTGGGCGCGCTGCTCTCCAGGAAGGGAGCGCAGTTGGGTTTCAGTGGTGCTTGCGTGTCTGTATTAAACGTTATTGATATCAGTCGGCACGCTTTCGGACCCATAGGGATGTTATGATGGGGTGCGTCTCAATCAACCCAGCTGTTGTTTCCATGTTCCCTTTCAGACGGAAGAGCGAGTTGAATGAATAAAAAAAACTGGGCGGAGAAACGTTAAAATTAACATGGACCGGAACCCTGTAGTCCAGTGTTTCTCAACCTTGACAACTTTAAGATGTGTGGACTACAACTCCCAGAATTCCCCAGCCAGCATAGTAAAATATAACTAGAGAAAAGGAAAGAACAGATTATTTTAATGTTATTTAAATATCAACTTGTTTTAAGTATTTCTCCTTAATTTCTATTATGCTGTTTCATCACGGTGGGAGGTGAGAAATGGGTTTCTTGGGAAGGATGAGCAAAGAATGCCAGGAGTATATACCAAAAATATATAATCCCAGCAGGATCATGCAAAGCATGAAGGTCGTACCTGCTCAGCTAAAGCAAGCAAATGCTGCCTATATTGGGCAGCAGCAATACAAGATGCTGGAGGCAGGTCATCACTTTAGTGACAAAAGCAAAAGCATAAATTCATATAGTGAAGAAGACAAGAGTAAACTGCTCCCATTATTTAACTAAGAAAAACCACATGGATAGAAAATATAAAATGATTGATGCTATAGTGCTAGAGGATGGGCCCCTCAGGGTGGATAGTAATCCATGTGCTACTAAAAGAAGACCTGAGGATTCTTTTGCTTTTTGGGATCTACTAGTAGCCAAGAAGTATGCCAAAGACTAGCACAAAGACTAGCCATGATTGAAAAAGATATTCAAATATCCTTATGTATCCTTACTTACAAAGATCAGAGTAGTGCAAAACATGATATTCTATGGATGTGAAAGATTGTGAAGAAGCAGAATATTATAAAGAAAATTGGCACTTTGAATTTTGGTATTGCAGAAGACTCTCAAGAATACCATTGACAGCCAAGAAAACAAACACGTGGCTCCTCAAACAAATCAATCCAGAATCCAAATCAACTTCACAGCCAACCAGAGATAGCACCGACCCTCAACCAACCCACACAAGCCAGTTCACCTCCCAATGACCCTGACCTGATGTAACCTCCCCATTACAAGATCATTACAAGATTCTCACACTGACTCACCTGACCTATCATAAGACCCTCAATTGACACACTCACACATGAAGCCCTTATAAACAGAAGAACACTGACAGTGACATCCACTAAACTCCGCTGAAGATGTTATCTAGCCTGGTAACAAAACGTTCGGAAACCAACCCAGACTTTCGGAGAACAAACCTTCACCCACAAATCAATCCAGAATTTTAACTCAAGGTATAAATGACCCTGTCCAAATTATCTTACTTTGAACTCATTATGCAAAGACTTAGCTCTCTGGAGAACACTAGATGCTGGGGGAAATGAAAGAAAAAGAAGAGGACAATCAACAGGAAGGTGAATGGACTCAGTTACAGTGGCAATGAACGTATCATTGAAAGTACTACTGAGCCAGATTAGAAACAGATGCTCATGGGGAACAATCTTTCCATGGAGTGACTAAGCATCAATGTTGACTTGATAGCACACAATCATAATAATATAAATCCTTTATACCTTTAAAATGAAATATAAAACGCCAATGATTATTTATCGTAATAATTCAACAAGCTATTAAGATCTCTTTTTTTCTTAGTGGTGAGGAACAGTCAATTAAGGGGTCAAACTATAATATCTCTGGAAAATTCTTCTGGATTCAATAATTTCACATTCATCCTGCCATACAGTCCATATGAAGTGCACATTTTTATTATTATTATTATTTATTGTATTTTTACCCCGCCCTTCTCCTTGCGGACTCAGGGCGGCTAACAGCCTAATAAAAACAAATACAAAAGTACAAAAACACCACCGTTAAAAACATAATTAAAAGGAAATATTAATTTGGCCTTTGTTATTTTAAAATTGTTTTAAAACCCAACTAAAAATACCCCTTAGGCCAGTCC
>NW_015395758.1:0-1733 GCF_001527695.2 Protobothrops mucrosquamatus | reverse complement strand
TTATTGTATTTTTACCCCGCCCTTCTCCTTGCGGACTCAGGGCGGCTAACAGCCTAATAAAAACAAATACAAAAGTACAAAAACACCACCGTTAAAAACATAATTAAAAGGAAATATTAATTTGGCCTTTGTTATTTTAAAATTGTTTTAAAACCCAACTAAAAATACCCCTTAGGCCAGTCCTGCCAGCTTAAATAGCTATGTCTTGAGGGCGCGGCGGAAGGGAGATCCGGGATCACCCTGATCTCTGGGGGTAGCTCGTTCCATAGGGTGGGAGCTCCCACCGAGAAGGCCCTCCCCCTGGGGGTCGCCAGCCAGCACTGTCTGGCTGACGGCACCCTGAGGAGACCCACTCTGTGGGAACGTACTGGCCGATGGGAGGTAATCTGAGGCAGAAGGCGGTCTCGGAGATATCCAGGTCCGATGCCATGGAGCGCTTTGAAGATGATAATCAACACCTTGAAGCGCATACATTTTTTTTTCTGAATCCCAACAAACCACAAAAGTAAAAAGAACTGGCTTGTGGTTATTTTAAATTTCATAAATCAGGGAAGTTATTTGTTGCAACTTTTGATTAAAACACTTAGGTCTTCAATTGTGCTATTTCAGATCTGCAAATCAGTGAAAGATCTACCATTGATGCAGATGAATATACTATCCATTGTTGTCTTGAAGTACGCATATTTGCAGAAAGGTAATTTTGTAGAGTTTTCATATAAGGTATATATTTGCTAGGTAACTATCATTTTTATTGACAAAGGACTCAAGCTAGCATGAAACAGTTCTGAAGTATAAAAAGAGATTTTATTAACGTGTATGTACAAATTTACATAGCCATAAACTGGAGAAATACAAATGGCATTTAACCATAAACCACCTTTTCTTTCATTTTACAGAAAATCATTATTACTTGATTTAAATTTTTAAAAAGCAAATGGAGAATTAATTCAGACATTCATAGGTTGAATAAATATTCAGCCTGACTTTAAAAACAGACTTTCTGCTGGAATTCAGCGACATGGGCTTAAGAATTAAATACTGAGAAATTAATTTCCCCCCACTCCTCTAGCAGATATCTATCAACTGGCAGCCAATTAGATAGGGCTTAAACACAGATTAGCGTACAAATGCAAGTCTTTATGAGGGGGTGCTGTATTGGGACTGATCCAGGACTATGGAGGCCACTCAGCTATTGCCTGGCCAGCAACAGAATTGCAAGCCACCAGCTTTTTATACAAATGAGTCATTTGGCTCCTTCCTTCTGAATACCCACCAATAAAAACACGGGAGCACCCTTCAATTCAAAAAGTGCTCAATATGGCAGCTACATACAATATATTTTCCATCTTGTTTTAGCCACATCAGGGAAACTAGTAGGATGTTAGAGCAGCAAAAATAGAAAGGGAAGATTATTTTTAATACAATTAAGGGAATTGCCCAGGGCAGAAAAACAAATATTTTTGCCATACTCAAAGTGTTGACAAAACCAGGAATGAAACAAGGGATTCAAATCCTGAAATGTTTGATCTGAGACGACTATACATTTTTCAAAAAATGCAAGTGGCAAATTACAGCTAGACACATTACAGTACTTGAAAAAGCAAATGTGGAGTAAGAAATGGAACCAGCCAAAGTGCATCAATCAGTTATTGTTATGTGCTCCACCAGGGAACTGGACAGAATAGTGTGTCAGCTGTCTGAAATGGGAGCTGCTTAACATAGAAGTATCAAGC
>NW_015395757.1:6332-9334 GCF_001527695.2 Protobothrops mucrosquamatus | reverse complement strand
AGAAAACAAACCAATGGATCCTAGATCCAGAGTTCTTATTTGAGGCATCAATGACCAGACTAATTATTCTACTTCAGACATACATTGTGAGGGTCTAGTTCTCTGGGAAAGGCTGTAATTCTGGGCAAGGTGGAAAGAAAGAGAAGAAGAGAACCACAAACAGCAGTAAGATCCTTGTTGGATTGTTACAGTAAGTAACATCAGCACCAATGCATCTTTTTTTCAGCTGTATCTACGTGACCAAATCAGCATTAGTCATCTTAGGTGGATTTCTAGCATAGTAGGGAGGATTGCAAATATGTGGGTCTGGTTTTCAGCCAATCAGCAAAATATTCTCTCTTCGGCCCCACACACATTTCAATAACTAGCCAGATTAGCAATAGCAGTATGGACATATCAATGTTCCAACAAAACTCTGAGTATATTAGGATGACTCATGGGGTAAAAACTATCAGATTCACTTATTATTGCAACAAATCATAGTGAGGTATCTTTGGCAGCATAATCTTTTAATACAAACTAATGTACAAACTAATACAAACTATTCTTAAAGAAAGAGAATAGAGTATAAGGAGTAAAAGGTGCCAGGGGAAAAAAAATAGAAAGAGAGAAGACAGAGAAAAGTAAGAATGTAATAATGAAAGAGAATCTTCATCACAATAAGTACAAAATAATATAGTGAATTTTCACTCCCTCTATGACAGACATGTCAAACTTGCGACGTCATGTGACGTCGCGCAACGGGCCAGCATATCCCTGCTCTAGGACTACTATTAATTATATCTTCATCCCATATCAATCTTTGGTCTATAGACAAATCCATAAAACATCATATATTCATTCCTGAAAATCTATAAGAGGTTGTCAGAAGTAACAACATATCTTGTTTTAATTTATACAAATAAGCCAACTTTATATTCTTTCTATTTCTGACACTTTTAATGTTAAGTTTATTCAAATATTGTCATAGGATTTGATTTCTCTTCATTTCTTCAGTGTCCCATTTCATAGAATTCAAGTCTTTAACAAGTCTCTTTTGTAAATCCAATAGGAAAAAAAGTATCCAAATAATTTTCTTGTTTTATCATTTGTATTTCTCTTTTGAATTTTTAAATCTCAGCCAGTTTCTTTTACAGATCCAGTAAAATATCCTTTTCCAAGTCATTCTTTTGGTTTGCCAGTTTCAATGCCATGTGTCTTTTTAGATGGAGAATAAAGGGCATCTGGAGAAGAATGGTGGACTGAAAGTGTCTTCATGAAAATGGAGCTGACAACTGCAGTGAAGAACAAAGAGTCAGTGAGTAGACCAGCTCTTCGAAAGCTCTCTGGACAAGGAGATGATGGGAGATTGTTCATGTGTGCTCAGCTGCTCTCACAAGACAACTGCAGGACAGTGAACTCCTGCAGCTTTGAGTGCTGGGACACAATAGGAATAGCCATCTTGTTCACAATCACATAATGCCTTTTTAAAGGACATTAGGTTTGCTAACCTCATTGGCTAATCAGGTTCAGAAATTGCTCATATATCTATTTCTAAGCTATTTAGAGACCTTCAGAATGACAAGTTTGAAAATGCAGGATGAATTTGCCTTCAATCCTGAACAAAGGAAAATGTTAATCATAAACTTTAAAATTTAAAGAATTTGGCAAAAAGCTAAATAAGATTTTGATACTAGAAAGTTATAAAAAGACTAAGGATCCAGATAAATTTGGAGTATTGAAACTTTTACGATAGGATTTTGGAATCAATTATAAAGAACAAACAAAATCTCATGGAAGTAGATCCCATTTGGGGTTTTACAATCTGTAACGAAGATAAGTACATAATTGCATGATTTTAAAAACTAAGCACTAGAAGGAAATAAAGATTTTAGGTAGAAAAAAATAGAAGGCTACAAAATGATGCAAAACAATGGAATGGAATGGAATGGAATGGAATGGAATGGAATGGAATAGAATAGAATAGAATAGAATAGAATAGAATAGAATAGAATAGAATAGAATAGAAGGGACCTTGGAGCTCTTCTAGTCCAGGGGTCTCTAACCTCCGGTCCGTGGACTGGTACCGGGCTGCAGAATGCCAGCAACCGGTTGGCACAAACAAGCAAAGCCCCATCTTTGGGATGCAGGCAGCACACAAAAGCAGACACTTCTTAGGCAGGAAACTCTATACTATTTCAGACAAATGGTTGTCCAATCTCTTCTTAAATCTTCCAGTGTTGGAGCATTCACAACTTTTGGAGGCAAGCTGTTCCACTGATGGAGAACAACTTGACTCCCTCTTCTTTGTGGCCACCCCTGAGATATTGGAACACTGCTATCATGTCAGCCTTGTCCTTCTTTTCATTAAACTAGACATATCCAATTCCAGCTTGGTGTCATCTGCAAATTTGATGAGTTCCCCATCTATCCCCTCATCCAAATCATTGACCACTCCGCCCTCATGCCCCGTCGCGCACAGATGATGCTATGGGGCATGGGCGGAGGGCATGGCCACCATGGTGCTGCTGGCCTGCCTGGGCAATCTGCTGCTGCGGGCTGTGGAGACGGTGGGTGGTCCTGTGGACGGGTGGGGTGGGGATGGAGTGGGCAGGGTGGGGGGTGTTGTGAGGGTTGGGGCAGCGGTGGGGTGGGGGGTGAGGGCGGTTTTGGGGCACTTGGTCTCTAAAAGGTTCACCATCACTGACCTATAGTATACTTGTGCATTTGGTTTTTCCTGCCTGAATGTAGAACCTTACTTTTTTCACCATTGAATTTCATTTTGTTAGATAGCGCCCAATGTTCAAGTCTGTCAAGATCCTTCCAGAGACTTCCGGTGGCAGGCGCCTTCGCTGGACGCAGCTGTTTGCTGCTCCCGCCTGTTTCTGCGTAAAAGCCGTTTTGACAGCCTGCATCAGCTGTCAAACGGCTTGATACCTTTCCCCTGGGCATAGGGGGAAAGGTGAGCTGCCCGAGGTAGGAGTTGAGTTCCCGAGTCGTCCCTTGTGGACGATGTAGGTGAG
>NW_015395757.1:0-2388 GCF_001527695.2 Protobothrops mucrosquamatus | reverse complement strand
CCTGTCTCCTGGACTGTTGGCTATTCCTGCCAGCTTGGTGTCATCTGCATATTTGATGAGTTCCCCATCTATCCCCTCGTCCAAATCATTGATGAAGATGTTGAAGAGTACTGGGCCTAAAACAGAGCCTTAGGGTACCCCACTGCAAACTTCCCTCCAGGTAGATGCAATTCCATTGAGGATGACACATTGAGCGCGGTTGGTGAGCCAGTTACGAATCCATCTGGTGGTGATACTGTCTAACCCACATTGTGGTCTATTTTATCAAATGTCTTACTGAAGTCCAAGTAAATTATATCCACAGCATTCCTCTGGTCCACTAATTTACTTGGACTTTCATTATAACAATGAAAATACTGAAGGGCAATTTTGAAGAATGGAATCAGAAATTAGTAGGCACAGTATCAACAATATCAGTACAGGTAGTCCTCGACTTATAACCACAATTGAGCCCAAAATTTATGTTGCTAAGTGAGACAGTTGTTAAGTGAGTTTTGCCCCACTTCATGACCTTTCTTGCCACAGTTGTTGTCAATTACTGCAGTTTTTAAGTTAGTAACATGCTTGTTAAGTAAATCTGGTTTCCCCATTGACTTCGCTTGTCAAAAGGTTGCAAAAGGTGATCACATGACTCCAGAATACTGCAACCGTCATAAATACGAGTCTGTTGCCAAGCATCTGAATTTTGATCACGTGACCCTGGGGATGCTGAAATGGTTGTAACTGTGAAAAATGATCATGTCACTTTTTTCAATGCCATTGTAACTTCAAACAATCACTAAATGAACTGTTGTAAGTCAGGGACTATCTGTAATAGTGTCTGCTTATATGCATACACTATATTCATATAGACTTATAAATATGATTCTTGATAGCATTATATAAGCTATTTACATGCTTGAACCTAGCCATTGTATTGTTGGCCTTTGGGATTTGAGTACTTGGAATCTTAGGTTAATTATAATTTCTGACCAAAATATTCCATAGCACTGTATTACTACTACTATATCTTATCACTGTGGTAGCTGCTTTTCTACACTACTTAGAATAGCTTTGATTGAAGTAGTTGATGAATTAATTAATTCATTAATCAGTAAATAAGGTGGTATCATTCCACCTAGTTGTGTGCTGGCTATTGTGAAATCTCTCTTGAAAATCCCAAACTGGATGATGGCCAGTCTCAAATTTTTCATTTTATTGCAAAGCGCTCAGACTTGAAATAGTATCTTGATTTCATGGATATTGGATTTTCTCTTTTTTAATTGATAAAACATATTTTTTTCAATTTACCATTATAAAAGCACTGGATTTCGTTTTAATGTTTAGTTTTATTTCTGCAGAAATAAAAACAAAAACAAAAAAAACCCAAAACCTTTCTGGCTTCTTTAGTTACCCTGCATCTGCCAACTGTTTGGTCTTTCCATTTTGATTTGCATGATGAACTGGAAGCATCCATCTTGGTTGGTTCCATCTCTTCCTTGGTGGTCATTGGGATATTATTCTATTTTACATGGAGGTCACTGATATTTATAAACTTTCAGGATAAGTTTTGCAATTTATGCTATTAACTACATGCGGCTGCTGGAAGGATTGCCTAGAGATTTGGAAATTCATTTTCGATTATGCAAATAACATGCAGCTTTCCATTCGATTTCCTAACCCACATTTTTCTATCTTATCAAGTAGTAGGTTGTGGTCTACTTTATCAAATGCCTTACTGAAGTCCAAGTAAATTATATCCACAGCATTCCTCTGGTCCACTAATTTTGTCACTTTGTGAAAAAATGCAATAAGATTTGTTTGGCATGATCTGCTTTTGACAAACCAATGTTGGCTTTTGGTTATGACTTTGCCTCTAGGTGTTCGCTGATTCATTGCTTGATTATCTTTTCCAGAATCTTCCCAGGTATTGCAGTCAGGCTGATAGGTCTGTAATTTCCTGGATCTATTTTTTCCTCTTTTTTTGAAGATGAGAACTACATCAGCTCTTTTCCAGTCCTCTGGTAGTTCCCCAGTGCTCCAGGATCTTTGAAAGATATAGTTCAGTGGTTCTGAGATCACATCTGCCAGTTCCTTGAGAACCTTGGGGTGTAATCCATCTGGTCCTGGTGATTTGAACTCGTCTAGGCTGGACAGGTGCTCACTTACCATTTTCTTGCCTATTTGTGTTCCTAATCTGTTTTTTACGATATTGTTTTTGATATGGTAGGTTGGACTGTATTTTCCTCTATGCCATTTGGCTTGAGAGGGACATAGAGCTTGTTGCTGTTGTTTTTGACAAGGGAATATTGATCTTCTGAAAGACTGGTACTTTCCAAATAAATGCTTGTCTTCTAGAAGATTGAATCACTTGGGTTAAAAACAAGCAAACAAATATTAGCTGACAAG
>NW_015395756.1:6550-9336 GCF_001527695.2 Protobothrops mucrosquamatus | reverse complement strand
GTGCTAATGCATTTTCAAAAGTATTGCATTTCCAACACAAAAGATTAACAAACTTTTTAAAATATCCACTGAGCTTTCTAGTAAGCCTCAAAACTATTTTTAATTAATTAGTTTTATCTAAAAATCATACAAAACAAATTTAAACAGTCATGTACTACTCTTTCCATAATCAACCATCAACCTTCCATTGTATAGTTGCGCAAAATGTCCCATCATTCAAGCCTAGTCACTTAGTTATATGCTTTCTCTAAATCAACAAATGTACAATAATCTTCCCCACACACATATATTTCTTCACAAGAAATGTTATTTCATTTCACTGTTATTCCCTAGTGAATAATTTCATTCAAATAACATCTGACCGTTTTTTTCTGATTAACTTTGCTTGTTCCATTTTTCAGTCCCAGAGAGAACGTCCGTCCTGTGTCCCATATGGTAATAATTGACAGCAAGTCTTCAGATCTCCCTGGCCAAGAATGGTTCCTGATCCTGACAAACAAAAAACAAAAAAACTGGGGGCCAGCTGGTCATTCCAAGGTAATGTAGCAATTGTTAGTTAGGTTGTAGTTTTAGTTTGGAATAGACTATTGAAGATATTCATAATTAAAGTGTGTTCATGGCCAATGTGTTATCTCTAGTATTCTTAACAATCAGGGGTTTTTAGAGCTTTTTCAGACTAAATGAAACATTTGCAAATGACCATGTAGTCCTCTGTTTATTGGTACCTCTTAGATTGACTACGCCAACAACCCACATTTGAAGGTAGTTATCTGAAAATATTCTGAAGCAAGACTATGCCCAACTCTCTACAATTCTGAACAGCTCACAACAATCTAACATTACCATAAAGTTAATAAATGATAAAGACAAAATGTGGCTAGTGTGAAGAAGCAAAGACCTGTCCCTCACCAAAGGCCTGCATGAAGAGCCAAGTCTTTACAGCTCTTCTAAACAACAGAATAGAGGAACAAATGCATTTTGTCTGTCTTCCATCTCCTCTGAATTTGGTGACATAAGAGCCATTTTGAAAATAGGTATAAATAGTGCATGATCCTCCACCAGAATACTTCTAATGTCACTATGGTTTGAATTATTCACACTAATCAAGGATACTTTGCAGTATACAATGCATTTGTAGGAATGAGAGAATCAATTTTGTAATATATATTGATGATAGCTGTTCTCTTAGAAAATGCTTTCTAGACTTGTTTGCAGCATGTAAGAGCTCTCTGATCAAAATTTTCCCTTGCTTGATAGAGCATGAAAATCCTAGAGGACCAAAGTGCCTTCTCTAAAACAAGTAGACTTATTCTGACTTGTACATTCATCTCCAAAAGAACCGTTGAGGTCAATTAATGACAAGACTCATATTTTGTATCTTTAGAATAAAGAACTATAATATCACATTTAACATTGTAAACTACACGTCAGTGGATAGACACACATATTTCTCAGATGTGCATTCCCTTGTTAGATACAACTGGTGCAAAATGTTTCTGCAATTACTTGTATGCTGCCTGATTCAACAACAACCATCATCCCCAATTAGCAGAATTAATAGCTGAGAAAAATGAAAATAGGAGACATCAACATTTTGGGATCATAGAGATATCTGATTTATTTCAATTATTATTTATCTGATTATTTTTAAGAGGCCTCCTTACATCTCATTTATAAATACTGGAGTGTTAAAATTAAATAATTTCCATCCATAGCCCATAGGCTTTAGCAAAGTTATTAATGGTCAGGTTTTAAAATTATTAGACAGTCACTGTACAATCAATAGATAAAGCCTTCATTCTAGTTTGGTCCAAATTTCAATATGCATGACATTCCTTATTAGTAACCAAGATACAGTTCACAGAGGATTGTTAGGTCTAGATTTCCATAGAGGCAGACGTGTTTTGAAATCAAGCATGTGCCAAACTGTAACAAACAGACTTAATTTTTTATGATGGAATATCCATTCTTCACCCACCCACAACCAGTACAGGACATGTTTAATTTCTAAAGCTGATTGTTAAAGAATAAACAACCCTCCTGAATTGCAGCTTCATGTGACCTGTCCAGTTGTGTGTCATATACTCTTATTATAAGGCCTTCCTGATAACATTTAAGCCAAGAAAGAAAGCCAACCCTAGAATGCCAAAACTTAACTTTTCCGAATCACTCAGATCTTAAGTCCATTGTTCAACTTCAGCATTTGCTCAACAAGGGCTTCTCAAGCTTCCTTTTCTGTTTGCACAGAGAACTAAGGAAGGCTTGAAGGAGAGGAAGAGAAAGTTGTGTTGTTAAATGCATTTCACCTTCCTCAAGATCAGTTTTATCCTATGTGGGACTCTTTCTTCAGCATACAAACTTCATCCAAATTGACCGATCAAGTTGATAGATGACTCCCTTGACACTTGAAGTGGTAAAAGAAGAAGTATGGAAACAGAAGAATTTTATAGATGACTACATACAAGCAGTGGTGGGATTCAAATATGTGAACAACCATTTATCTTCAATATAAAATTTTTATTATTTTTCATCATAGAAAAAAACATCACAAATATTACACAATACTGTAAGAAAACCCACCCCCCACCCCCCCCGGACTTCCCAAACCTAATCCCAGGATAATATTCAAATATAAGTAAACAAATATTAATATCTCTAACTCCACAAAGTATATTATTCTACATGAGTAGGTAAAATATAAAAGAAAAAAAAAGAACAAATTTACTAAAAACTTAAATTATATTCCACCACTCTATGCTTCTTTTAAATATAAACAATCCATCTTC
>NW_015395756.1:0-5233 GCF_001527695.2 Protobothrops mucrosquamatus | reverse complement strand
TCACTTTCCCTAATCCACCTCAAGTATAGGGAAGAACTTATTATCCAAGTTAGAGCACAGTTCAAAATAAAAAGCAAACTTCCAGGGTCGGTTCGTCTGCTTACAAAAAAAACTCACAGTTCAATTTAAGTTGCAGCAGTGGCGGCGGCTTCTAGCTTCACCGAAGCGAAGGCGTCCTGGATCGCGGAGAAGCCTCGGGACGACTCGGGAACTCAACTCCTACCCCGGGCAGCTCACCTATCCCCTTATGCCCAGGGGAAGGGTATCAAGCCGTTTGACAGCTGATGCTAGCTGTCAAAACGGCTTTTACGCTGAAACAGGCGGGAGGCAGCAAACAGCTGCTTCCAACGAGGTCGCCTGCCACCGGAAGCCCTCGTGAACAACCATTTATCTGTGTGGATGCCACTTCCGGAAGTCCATTTTGGGCCTGGGCAACAAAAAATTAGCTACCGGTTCTGCCGAAGTAGTGCGAATCCCACCACTGCATACAAGTACCCAGGTTTTGGAATGCCATAGTGTTGCAGAAAAGGATTTGTGCAAAATGTACTGTCTCTAGGTGGTCAATAGATATAATAACACCATGTACTATTTACACTCTATAAAAATAGAAGAAATCTATCCCAGGGGAACAGCAAAAAACAAGCAAACAAACAAACATGTAAATTTATATACAGAAGGACATAACATAATGTAACATATGTATTTCTCTGTTCTGGGAGTTTAATAAAGGTGGACTCTGTAGATCATTCCAATATTAACAGAGGGATTGTGAAAATCATCCACTCCAGGCACAAATTGTCTTATTGATGAATACATGCTGGTAGGGCAGAATTCACTGGTACACATGTAGGGGTGACATGAGAGCAGTGTTCCAATAGCTCAGGGGCTGCCACAAAGAAGAGGGAGTCAAGGTATTCTCCAAAGCCCCTGAAGGCAGGACAAGAAGTAATGGATGGAAACTAACCAAGGAGAGAAGCAACCTAGAACTAAGGAGAAATTTCCTGACAGTTAGAACAATTAATCAGTGGAACAACCTGCCTCCAGAAGCTGTGACTGCTCCAACAGTGGAAGTTTTTAAGAAGAGACTGGACAGCCATTTGTCTGAAAGAGTATAGGGTTTTCTGTCTGAGCAGACGGTTGGGCTATATGACTTCCAAGGCCCCTTCCAACTTTGTTATTGTTATTGTTATTGTTACATCTGTGCTAGATGTGAATTTAAGTCCTAGCTTTCAATCAATCAATCAACTGTGCTCTTTGCTGCAGAGATGACACTTCTAGGGTTAGAGTTCTCCAGGATCTTTTGTCCTGGAAAAATACAATCTCCAGGCAGCCTCAATATATGGTTTAGAAATGGCTGAACTGGATTTTCCTGCATCCTGCATTGTTGGGAATTAAGGGGGTGAGGTGAGAGGAAGTATCCTCTTTTTTCTAAGAAAGACATTTCTTTAAGAAGTAAATAGGTATTCTCTCCTCCCCTGAGTACTACTACAAGGCTGGAAGATGACAGGTAGTGGACAGTTCAGTCATAAGGGATATAGAGCCAGGTATGTATAAGCATATGGAACATTCTTCTTCCCAGTGAAAATGATGTGGAAAATATATATATTGGGTGGGAATAATATTGAGGGTCTCAGTGCATGTTATGAATATTGTCACATGGTCTCTAAGAAAAAAAGACTGCTTGGCGGGCTGTTGAAAATAAAGGAGCATTCCATTCAATATCATTCTTAAAATTCTATTTATTTTAAGGTGCTTTGAAGAAATGTATTGAGAGTATTTTGTCTCACAATGAATTGGAGTTGGGTGGCTAATAAGTTCAAATATTTTTTACTGAAAAACTCCAGGGTAGAAAGGAAAAAAATATACAACAAGAAATTTAAATATAGCAACAAGAACCTGCATAGGAGAACAAAATCACACATTTTCATTAACTTTTAAGAGTCCTTTTTTTTAAAATGCACTAAAATGTCAGAAGTCTCCTAAATCTAATGAGCAGGACATTCTCTCTAGAGTATTTCTGTCCATGAGCTTACAAACCTGGAACTTTATTAGTCCTGTTTAGCAAAGTGGAACGTCAGAAAACCATGCTCTAGATTTGTATTTCTCTCTCTCTCTCTCTCTCTCTCTTCGTTCATTCGAAGTTACATGACCAGCGCCCCCTAGTGTTTACGAGCAAATCCCCAAGTTACGAATATTGCAGCACCATGGCAGTTGTTCGCACTTACGAACAGGCTATTCCCCCCTCCCCACAACTGCTTCCCCCTCCCTTCCTGCCATGCTGGACTCATTTACTTTGCAAAATCTGTCTCCTCTCTGCTGCGGTTTCTTTCCCTTTAAGGGAGAGGAGAATCAGCTTGGAAATGCTTTTCATGTTGACAATGGAAGCTCCTGGGTGTCCTAATATCCTGCTAGTTCTCTGCAAAAGAGATCATGGCCCCCAGAAGCTTTCATTCGGAGGGGGGGGTGTTTGCTTTGTTTGCATGCCTATAGGGCAAAGTGTGGAATTGGAGTTGGCCGGGTGCAGAAACCATTGCCATCCGTGGCCCAGGTGCGCTGCTCACTCGTGTGAATCGGCCTTGGTTTGAGGGCAGGAACAAAGCCTTCAATTGAGTGGCAAGGCATCGTGGGGCGAGTCCCCTTGTACTTGCATGAAGCTGCTGGTGGCAGCGGCGGCAACAGCCACCTAAGCGGCCATGATCTCCCCTCCCCAGCCAGCCAGCCACCCACCCACCCTGCCTGACCTACTCCTTGCCTGACTGGCTGGTGGCACAAATCCTGACCGCTCTTCTCCTTGTCTTCCTTCCCACTCAAGCGATGGCAGCAGCTTTAGTTTCTCTGCTCTGTCCGAAAGTATGCATAAATGTCCAGAGAACCCATCATCATATGCATTATTCCCAAATACTTCAGCTGAACTTCTGAACAAGTAAATATCTGTAGAATTATAGTCCTAAATCCTTGATGGTTTATGGATCAAATGGACCTAGAAGCTTTCAAAATTCAGTGGCAAGCTACTGTTATTATAGTCCCTGTCTTTCTTTTCTTTTTTTAAAAACCAACATGCTAATACACTGAGGATATTAGATTGTCAACAGGCTTAAATATATGTATTTCATTAAAATTTGGAAACTCCCCCCCTCCAAGATTTTTTGGAAAGGGGGCTTCCTCAGTGACCTCATTACATCACTTGCATTCCCCCTACCAACTTTCCAAAATAAAAGACTAAAGATCAATAACTGTGTTCTCTGTACAAAGTGTGCACCCCATCTAAATTGCTCCAAAAGTCTTAAGATACCTTTTTTTCCTCTTTAAAACTCCAAACACCTAATCCCCAAAATGGTTAAAAAAAACAAAAGTCAGCTCCACCAATTCTAGGAAACTCTGAGGTACTCAAATAATATTTTGTGTCTATTCCATAAGTATGTGAATTCCATGCCTAGATTAAACCCGAAACAATTGATCTAATCTAAGTTGTGAGGCTGGAACCCTCTGGCTTTATTATGAAGGTTCAATGGTGGAATCTTAATACTTGATGTTTCTCTTGTTGCAGTAGGATGAAAAAAAAAATGCTTCCCCATTTTATCAAAAAATAGCACAGTGCTTATATTGTAGGATAAAAAAACATGCCAAAAATTTCCTCCCAGCTTTTAGAAGTATTTCAATTCCAAGAAATGTATACGAGATACATTGGTAAATATGGCGGTACATATTCATGCACTTTAATTTACATATTCTCTTTTCTTCTTTTTTTTTAAAAAAAAATCATATTCCCAAAACTCAGTGGCACAGAACATACTAACTGTGATTTATTTTCTAGTAATGAGATGGGATGGTTGGGATGAATATGATGATCATCTCTTAGAATTGTACTCAAAATAATATAGCAATAATAGAAAGTGGCTAATGCATCAGCTTAGAAACCAGGAGAGTATGAATATTAGTCTTGCCTTAGGCCAGAGGTAGGCAACCTTGGCTCTTTTATGACTCATGGACTTCAACTCCCAGAATTTCTGAGCCAGCCAGTTGAAGTCCACAAGTCATAAAAGAGCCAAGGTTGCCTACCTCTGCCTTAGGCAAAAAGCGAGCCAGTAACCTTGAGCCAGTCATTCTCTCTCAGCCCTAAGAAGCAGGCAAAGTCAAACTGTTTCTGAAAAAAAACTTGCAAGAAAATTGCAGGGATCTGTCTAGGCACTCACCAGGATTCAAAAACTTTCTCAAAGGCACACACACAAAAAAGTAGTATGTTTAAATTTTTAGTTACAAAATAAATAAATAATCTTGAAATTAGAAAACCAATGAAAATACTTTATTTATAAAAAATACATTGGGACCTGATCTGGAGACTTCAGCATTCTTAGAAAATGAAAGATACTGAGTGGCCCTTATTTAGATACTTAGCTAATCTGCTTAGGATGAGGGCAAAGATCAGTTGAATACCATATTAGGAAGTTTAGATGTAATAGAGGTAGTTGGAACCAAACGTACCAGGTGGCATTCAGGTAGATCAGGGGTCTTCAAACTTGGCCCTTTTATGACTTGTGGACTTCAACTCCCAGAATTCCTCAGCCAGGCACGCTGGCTGAGAATTCTGGGAGTTGAAATCCACAAGTCATAAAAGGGCCAAGTTTGAAGACACCTGAGGTAGATAGTGTTTTCCAGACTATCCATGACTATTAGACAGGCCTTTTATCAGTGCTTGATCCACACACTTTTCTCAAATGTTCCAGATGTGCTATTGGCGTAGAAATCTAGCTAGCTAGCTTGCTTGCTTCAGGCTTTATTAAATCAATGGGTTCACCAATGTTCAAGCATCCAAGAAAGAACAAGGTCTATCAGAAGCATTGCAAGGTCAAGCTCTCGGATTAGATTGGATGGAATTCAGCATTAAGTTAGACAAATCTAATTCAGAGAAATGAAATTTTATTCCACTGTGCTACTTTCTTCAGTGAAATAAATAGATGCATAATTTTGGATGAAATAAGTTCATTTACAGTATTTTTTTTTAATATAAGCAATTACCCACTGTTTGTTTTTTTTAAAAAAATCAGAGCTTCTTTTCTCCAAAGGCACCTGAGATAGAATCCATCCAGCTGATGGTTTTATTTGTCTTTAAAGATTGCCCTATCTTGGCATTAATAGACCTCGTTGATTCAAAGGGACAGCTCCTAGAAGCTATCTCTGCTGTGATATTCTTATGGCTCCATTTACAGGCTTTCTTATAGGGTCATAAATGGGA
>NW_015395755.1:7969-13834 GCF_001527695.2 Protobothrops mucrosquamatus | reverse complement strand
AGAAGGAGAAGAAGAGAGGAGGAGGAGAAGGAGGAGGAGGAGAAGAGAGAAGGAGGAGGAGAAGAGAGAAGAGGAGGAGGAGAAGAAGAAGAAGGAGAGAGGAGGAGGAGGAGGAATCTTTGGCACTGTCAAGATAGAACAGGAAAGAGAAGCCAAAACTAGACACACAATGACAGTTTCCTATTGGCCTGTGCTGGGGAGGTGTTGAAAATAGCTTAACAGTTCATTACTACCACTTGATTATCTGTGCCAATTGACAGCACTGAGTTCAGATTCAGTTTCTCCAACTCCTGATGTCACTGCATAAGCCTGTCCTTTTTGGGACAGGCTTATGCGAATGCCCATCCTACCTTTTCTTAGAACCCTTTTTCTGCGCAACAACTAGTTTCTGTTTGAATCCCATTATTTCATTTCCATGGCCTGAACTTTCAACTTCATTCAACTTCATTCATTCATTTTTCACAAGAAGGATCTGTCAGGGGTGAATTACTTCCCTGGGGAATACCTTTGTGTCAGGCCTGTCAACTTTCTCTGGATGGTGGTTTCAATTAATTTAACAAAAAAAACAAAAAAAAAAACACTTCCTTTAAATCTTAAAATGGCTTTGCTTAATTTTTTCCCACCACGCCTTTTTTTTTTCTGTTATGCCTAAAAGTTACGGTATTATATATATATATTTGAAATGGTTCCTCAAACGCAAACTTTTATTGGTTCCACAGTTTCTTCAGCATTCTTGTAACTTCAAATCGTCCCTAAATAAACTGTTCTAAATCAGCATACTAAAAAGCAGAGACATCAACCTGCCAACAAAAGTGCGTATAGTCAAGGCCATGGTTTTCCCAGTTGCAATGAATGGATGTGAAAGTTGGACCATAAGCAAGGCTGAGCGCCAAAGAATGGAGACCTTTGAACTCTGGTGCTGGAGAAGACTCCTGCGAGTCCCCTGAACTGCAAGGCGATCCAACCGGTCAGTCCTAGAGGAGATCAACCCTGACTGCTCTTTAGAAGGCCACATCCTGAAGTTGAAACTCAAGGACTTTGGCCACCTAAGGAGAAGGAAGGACTCCCTGGAGAAGAGCCTGATGCTGGGAAAGATGGAGGGCAAGAGAAGAAGGGGACGACAGAGAATGAGGTGGCTGGATGGAGTCACTGAAGTAGCAGGCGTGAGCTTCAATGGACTCCAGAAGATGGCAGAGGACAGGAAGGCCTGGAGGAACGTGGTCCATGGGGCCGCGATGGGTCGGACACGACTTTGCAACTAACAACAAATCAAGGATTACCTATATTTTACATTTCACGTGATAGCGCATCCCTTATTTCAACTGCGATGCTTCTGACGCAAATAAACAAACAGCTCTCCATTGGAGAGGGTCCATATTTTCTAGCGTGGGGCTCCCTCGGAACTGCAGGCCCTGAAAATATATTACATTTTTCTCCTTTTTGCCAGCATCTCCTGCCCTTGCTAACCCCGGACCTGATGAAGAAATTTTCTGAGAAAGAGGCGGAGGAAATATATTCCCTTTTGTTTTGTTTTTTCCCCCCTTTTGGTGGGACGCAAAGGAAGTATTAGCCAACCACACAATTTGAATGCTGTTTCCTAAAATATTCTCTTCCCCTTTTGGCTCTCTCCTTCTTTTACCTGCTCTCTCTGAAAAGGAGACAAGCAGTTCATTTTAACTGGCAGCATCCCAGTTTCGATTAAATGACAAGAAGGATGGAAGCCTGAGCAGAGACGTTGCATCACTGGTGGGTGCAGGAAGTCTACACAAGCTGCAACTGGCAGCGCTGGCAGCGGATTGTGCACGGGTCAAGAACCCCACAATCCTTTTTCAGGAGGGTGGCTTCAGTTTAACACACACACACACACCTCAGATGCTTTGAGATGAGGGGAAGTTCTCCTACTCCCCTCGGAAACCTGGCAAAGATTTTAGGGGAAATAAAAGTTGACACCTCTCCACATTGTCCTTTTCTAGAATAGACTAGACTAGGATAGGATAGGATAGATTAGGATAGGATAGGATAGGATAGGATAGGATAGGATAGGATAGGATAGGATGGGATGGGATGGGATGGGATGGGATGGGATGGGATGGGATGGGACGGGACATGGAATATGGAATATGGAATATGGAATGTGGAATGTGGAATATGGAATATAGAAAATGGAATGGAAGAGAAGAGAAGAGAAGAGAAGAGAAGAGAAGAGGGAATAGAGTAGAATAAGGAATAGAACAGAACAGAACAGAATAGAATAGAATAGAATAGAATAGAATAGAATAGAATAGAATAACAGAGTCGGAAGGGACCTTGGAGGTCTTCTAGTCCAACCCCCTGCTCAGGCAGGAAACCATATACCATTTCAGACAAATGGTTGTCCAATCTCTTCTTAAATACTTCCAGTGTTGGACCATTCACAACTTCTGGAGGCATGGTATTCCACTGATTAATTGTTCTTACTGTCAGGAAATTTCTCCTTAGTTCTAGGTTGCTTCTCTCCTTGATTAGTTTCCATCTGTTGCTTCTTGTCCTGTCTTCAGGTGCTTTGGAGAATAGCTTGACTCTCTCTTCTTTGTGGCAACCCCTGGAATATTGCTATCATGTCACCCCTAGTCCTTCTTTTCATTAAACTACACATACCCACTTCCAGCAACTGTTCTTCATATATTTTAGCCTACAGTTCCCTAATCATCTATGTTGCTCTTCTCTGGACTCTTTTTAGAGTCTCAACATCTTTTTTACATCATGGTGACCAAAACTGGGTGCATTATTTGCTCCAATATTTGCTGGGCTGCCACAAAGAAGAATGGGGGGGGGGTTTTTCAACCTATTCTCTAAAGCACCTGAGGGCAGGACAAAAAGCAATGGATGGAAACTAATCAAGCAGAGAAGCAACCTAGAACTAAGGAGAAATTTCCTGACAATTTAAACAATTAACCAATGGAAAGACTTGCCTCCAGAAGTTGTGGGTGCTCCACCAATGGAGGTTTCCAAAAATAGATGGAACAGCCACTTGGCTGGGATGGTAGAGGGTCTCCTGCTTGGGCAAGGGGTTGGACAAGAAGACCTCCAAGTTCCCTTCAAACTCTTGTTCTATAATCTGAGAATACTTCCTCTGGCCTTTTCCCCATTCAGACGGATCAGCCACTCAATTTGTTCCATTCTTTCAAAGTTTCGGTACTTGTTTCACATAAAAGGAAAACCTGCCCTCCCTATTGGCTCCCAAGGATTTGATTTTCCCAGGCAACTTGGTAGCATCCACCTTGAATCGAGCAGGTTTTTCTTTTGTAGTATCTGAACTTCTTGAATTCCCGGGCTTTTGTTGCAAAAGCGGAGAGACGCTTGAGATGAAATTAGACACCAAGGAAGCAAGCCAACTCATCCATGCCATATTTTTAGCAACCGTTCAGAAGTGTTTAGCTCCTGCTTTCTTCCTACGGGCTTTTCCGAGTGCTCAATCCACCCTCCAGCAATAGGTTTCCAGCGTTCTCCCATCGGAAAGCCAACTGAACAAGGATGCTGTCCAGATCCTGTTCTTTGCAGAGTTTCCCTTGAGAAAAACTCACATCTCGATGACGTCATGGAGCACATCCATGTAGGTTTCACAACAGCCTTATGGAAATAGTGTGTCATATTTCACCCTCCCCCACTACCCAGTCTTGACGACAAGCCTACAAGGACTACATCCAACCTTTCCAGAGGCTCTAGACTTCTAAAAATGTCTAAGACTTCCAGAAGGCAAGATCAAGATCCAAAAAAGATCTCAACAGACTTGGACCCTGGGCCCTATCTAATAAAATGAAATTCAACACAGATTATAAAAAGTAAGGTTTTGCACTTAGGCAAGGAAAACCAATTGTATGGAGACACACTAGGTGAAACTTGGCATAATACAACTCTGAGAGGGATCTTGGAGTCCTAGTAGACAACCACTTAAATATGAGCCAACAATGTGAAGCCGAAAAAGCCTAGGCTGCATTAATAGAGGGGTAGAATGAAGATCACACCAAGTATTATTACCACTTTACAAAGCCTTAGTAAGGCCACACATGGAATCCTGCCTCCATTTCTGGTCACCACGATGTAAAAAAGGTGCTGAGACTCTAGAAAGAGTGCAGAGAAGAGCAACAAAGATGATTAGGGGATGGGAGGTTAAAACATATAAGGAAAGGTTGATGGAATTGGGTATGTCTAGTTCAATGAAGAGAAGGATGATGGGATACATGATAGCAGCATTGCAATATCTCAGGGGCTGCCCCAAAGAAGAGGGAGTCAAGCTATTCTCCAAAGCTCCTGAAGGCAGGACAAGAAGCAACGGATGGAAACTCATCAAGGGGAGAAGCAACATAGAATTAAGGAGAAATTTCCTAACGGTGACAGCAATTAATCAATGGAACAGCTTGCCTTCAGAAGTTGTGAGTGCCCCAACAAGTAGAGATTGGACAGCCATTTGTCCGAAATGGTATACTAGAGCAGGAGGTTGGACTAGATGACCTCCAAGGTCCTTCCCAACTCTTATTCTGTAATCTAATATGAGACTATTTCCTCTGGTCTTTCTCCCCCAATCAGACAGATCAACTGCTTCCTTTGTTCCATTCCTCTCAACTTTTGCTACTTGTTTCATGCGAAAGGAAAAAGCTACTTTCCCTACCGGGTCCTGCCTTGAGCAGGGGGCTGGTCTAGAAGACCTCCCAGGTCCCTTCCAATCCTGTTCCTCATCCACTCTTAGAGGTGCAGTTTCCTGCGGCTGCTTGTAAATTGGCTTCTTCTAACTCCTCGGCAACTTTCCTTATCACGATGAGATGTTATCTCCTCTATCTAACCCTAGGAAGGAACTCCCACTGCGGAAACATAAACCACCCACACAAAATCATTCAGAAAACCTGAGAAAGGTGTGGCTGGCTACCTGCCATCCTTCAATTAAAGGACATGCTTTGGTTTCTCTTCCGATGGTAGACGAGGTTTTTTTTTGTTGTTGTTCTTTCCCTGAACTGACTATCCCTATTCAATGCCTTTTCCTTTGTTTCCAAGTCCACGTGAGCTGGTTCAAAAATGCAGAATCTACAGAGGTGGCCTGTAGTTCAAAATGAGAATATACCATCAGAGGAAGAAGTGATAAAGAAAATCCTGGACTGGGCTGAGATGGACAAATTAACAAAAGAGATAAAAGAAAAGGAAGACACAGAATACTATTTAATACGGAACAAGTGGTATGACTGGCTGGAGAGTAGAAATAAGAGAGAATAAATGTGGAAAGGTTAAAAGTGGAAAATGTGTGTATAATAATGTATGAAGGAAGAAAAATGCAAATAAGAAATAATGGGGCAACAAGGACAAATACTCTAAAGAAGAATAAGGGGGGGGAATGTAAATAATAGAAGATTACTGTTACGAAATTGCTGTTAAAATATATACTGTGTATATATGTGTGTTATGTTTTGTTTTGTTTTGTTTTGTTGGTTTAAATAATAAAAATTAAAAAAAAAAGAAGGGACTTACAGAGTGACCATTTGTCCAGACCAGGGGTAGGCCACCTTGGCCCCTTCATGACTCGTGGACCTCAACTCCCAGAATTCCTGAGCCAGCATGAGGGAAACTTTGGCCCCTTCATGACTCCTGGACTTCAACTCCCAGAATTCCTGAGCCAGCATGAGGGACACTTTGGCCCCTTCATGACTCCTGGGCTTCAACTCCCAGAATTCCTGAGCCAGCATGAGGGACACTTTGGCCCCTTCATGACTCCTGGGCTTCAACTCCCAGAATTCCTGAGCCAGCATGAGGGACACTTTGGCCCCTTCATGACTCCTGGACTTCAACTCCCAGAATTCCTGAGCCAGCATGAGGGACACTTTGGCCCCTTCATGACTC
>NW_015395755.1:4494-7060 GCF_001527695.2 Protobothrops mucrosquamatus | reverse complement strand
TTGGCCCCTTCATGACTTGTGGACTTCAACTCCCAGAATTCCTGAGCCAGCATGAGGGACACTTTGGCCCCTTCATGACTCCTGGGCTCCAACTCCCAGAATTCCTGAGCCAGCATGAGGGAAACTTTGGCCCCTTCATGACTCGTGGATTTCAACTCCCAGAATTCCTGAGCCAGCATGAGGGTAACTTTGGCCCCTTCGTGACTCCTGGACTTCAACTCCCAGAATTCCTGAGCCAGCATGGCTCAACTTGGAAACCTCTCCCTTGCCCCACAGCATGGCTGGCTCAGGAATTCTGGGAGTTGAAGTCCACGAGTCATAAAAGAGCCAAGGTGGCCTACCCCTGGTCCAGAATGACTCCCACTTTCACCTACTTATCTATAGATCTTCTCGGTCAACTAGGTCATATTTGTCCCAAAGGTGCATTTTTTCAGGAGGCAACTGGACTTCCTTTGAAGACATTTTGCTTCTCGCCCAAGAAGCTTCTTCAGCTTCTTCCCCACCATCCAGCCAAAGCTGAAGAAGCTTCTTGGATGAGAAGCGAAACGTCTTCAAAGGAAAAACAAGAAAGTCCAGTTGCCTCCTGGAAAAGCATCTTTGGGACGTTCACCTACGTTGTTCCTCTTCTCGCAGCTTGACAATAAACAGAGAGGGTGGTGGTAGATGGAATGCAAAGGTAGGGGGTACCATTGCTGGCATTTCCAAGGGCACACCGAGCAGATGTGCCAGTGTGGCTGACTGTTTCTCGCAACAATAGGAACAGAATGTCCCAAAGATGTTGTCTCGGGAGGTAACCGAGCAGTGATTCCAAGCAGAGTTATCATATCAACAGTATCCAAAATTATAGAGGTTATTAAGAGTTTAGAGCTGGTTTGTTTCAGGCCTGGGCACTGTCCATCTTTATGATGTGGGAAGAAAAAGCTTCAGTCCAAGCTGGGAATAATTAAAATGGAGACTGCTTTAGAAAGAAGGTTGCAGTTTATTGAAGAGCAGAGCCAGACAGAAAGATGGCTCTGGGGGGAAAAAAAACTGACCACATAGAGCAGAGTGGTGGGTTTTTATACCTTCTGGGGCTCTTGAGGTTGTTTCCTGTTCCTGTTTGAGGCTTTGTATTTTCTGTGTCATGTACTGAGTGTGCCCTTTTGGTATTGGTGGGTTAATCCTATTGTGTCTCCTGTCCTTAGAATTTGGGTGGGGATATGTAGATTTGAGGTGTCTTTGTCTTCCTAATTTCTAGCTTCCTTGATAATAATAATAAAGTCGGAAGGGACCTTGGAGGTCATCTAGTCCAACCCCCTGCTCAGGCAGGAAACCCTATACCATTTCAGACAAATGGCTGTCCAGTCTTTTCTTAAAAACTTCCAGTGTTGGAGCATTCACCACTTCTGGTGGCAGGTTGTTCCACTGGTTAATTGTTCTAACTGTCAGGAAGTTTCTCCTTAGTTCCAGGTTGCTTCTCTCCTTGATTAGTTTCCATCCGTTGCTTCTTGTCCTGCCTTCAGGCGCTTTGGAGAAGAGCTTGACTCCCTCTTCTTTGTGGCAGCCCCTGAGATATTGGATGTCTCCAACCTTCCTGAATGGATTATCACATCTGCATTTCTAAAAGCTGGCCTCTGCCTAAGGGCTGGGGCTGATTTCTGGGGGCTGATGTCTGTCTTTTTAAAAAAATCTTCTCCATTATTTCTTTGGGGAGATATATTCTGCCTTTTTAAGATCTCCCCCAAATATTTCTTCCTCTGGATTTCTTCCCACAATATGATACTGTAATCGCCGTTTTGCTAATCAAACGCCTTCGCTTTCTGGAGCTGAACAAACAGATGATATCGTGTTTTCTCTCAAGTCAATCCAGGCGGCCGGAAGTTGTCTTGAACGCATTCCAAAGAGCCACAAAAGTGTACGGGGCCCGTTCACAAGCCAGTGTAAAGTTCACACACCCTTAGGAGGTGTTTTGCTTTTCCCCTTCCTCCAGCCCTTGAACTTTGAAAAAAGTTCTGCTAAAACCAATAAAAACTTCTCAGAGAAGCTCTGCAGGACACAACAGGCGTGCGTGTGCATGTGTGTGTGTGTGTGTGTGTGTGTGTGTAATAATCTGTTCACAGTTTACCCTGAACCATAAACTAATTTATGACTGTTGCAGCATCCCCAGGGTCAGGTAATTTACTTTCAGATGCTTGGCAACTGATTCATACTTATGACGGTCGCAGCGTCCCCGGGTCATGTTCGGCGAAGTCAATGGAGAATCCAGATCCCCTTGACGATCACGTTCCTAATTTAAAAACTGCAGTGATTCGCTTAACAAACATGGGGAGAAGATGACTTAACAAAATTCCCATTGAGTCACGTCAATTTGGGACTCCAGGATGATCGTAGGTGGAGAGGGGGAAAAAAAAAAATCAAAGCCAGAAGAAATATTGGCTCTTGTTAACAGGCTGGGTAGGATGTATGACGTGCCAAATCTGTCCGTGTTATTTGTCAATAATAGTAGAATTTTTAGTCCATTTTGCTATTATTATCCGTAGATTTTAAAAAGTAACCGTGTTGCAACTTGACACGTATTATGCAACTA
>NW_015395755.1:0-1209 GCF_001527695.2 Protobothrops mucrosquamatus | reverse complement strand
AGAATCAAGGTCACACATTAAGTTCAAGTTAAGCTGAACTTAAACTTATGCCGATACACAAGAAAATAATGGACAGCAATAAATTGGTGCTAAATAAGAGTCAAGGGCATTCAAGAGAAGTTGGACTTACACCACTAGGGCAATGTAATGATTCCAGGCATGGGGAATTAGGACCACCCTTGAAATTCCAGTTAAGCTGTAGACAAGAATATACTCAACTAACGGTCAGCATTAAATTGGCACAAGATAAGAGTCAACAGAGTTCAAGAAGAGTTGGACTTAGACCATTTATGACAACGTAATGACTCCAGGCTGATTCCTCTCTTGACTCCTACCCCAGGTTCTGCCTCTTCTTCTCCTACAGCAGGGGTGGGGATCTATGGCCCTTTTAGGACTTGGGGACTTCAACTCTCAGAATTGACAGAATCTGCCTGTCTCCTACAAAGAGTTGAGTGGCAAATTTCGCATTTAAAGGCAGAGGTGCACAGACTATAGACTTTCAGTAAGGTTAGCTATGACCTCCAAAAGGTGCTACTGAACAGAGCTTTTTAATGAGACCATTATTATTATTATTATTATTATTATTATTATTATTATTATTGTTGTTGTTGTTGTTGTTGTTGTTGCTATTATTGTTGTTATTGTTATTTTGGTCATGTTTATACAGTGTATATTGAAGGTGGTTACCCTTTGAGAGCTGTATGCAGCGAAATCTCATTTTAATGTATGCTGGTTAATGTACATTTAAAGTGACAATAAAGTTATTTTTCTATTCTATTCTGTTCTGTTCTGTTCTGTTCTGTTCCACTCCGCTCCATTCCATTCTTTAAGCCCATGATGTATTCCAACTTTATTCTGAACTTAAATTGAATTAATTTATTTAGAGAACTTATATGGCCCTCCACTCCCTGTTAGTGATACTCGGCTACTTACCAATAATAAAAAGAACCCAATTTAAAAAGAGGGAGGGGAAATCACACTTTTCTCCCACCCACCCTCCCAGTGACAAACAATCAAACAGGCCACCTGATGGGCTGTATCTCGCTTTGGGTTCCCCAGGCCCATTGGCAAAAACAGGCCTTTGTGCAAGAGTGTCAAGTTGGGTATGTCTTGTTTAATGAAAAGAAGGACTAAGGGTGACATGATAGCGGCGTTCCAATATTTGAGGGGCTGCTACAAAGAAGAGGGAGTCAACCTGTTGTCTAAAGC
>NW_015395754.1:27248-29983 GCF_001527695.2 Protobothrops mucrosquamatus | reverse complement strand
TAGCTTAGTTTCTGAGCCAGTACGTCCTATGTCAGTCAATGGCTTCGCTCGCGTCAAGACTGGATTCTAGGGTCCAGGACGGGCGTGGCAACTTTGGCTGACTTAATCTGATTGGGCAGGAATACAGTCTACTACCCATGGGTGGATCCTCCATCTCCGTGCTGAGAAAAGGCGTTCAGGTAAGACAACGCCCCTTCTCACCGTCAGGAAATTTCTCCTTAGTTCTAGGTTGGATTTCTCTTTAATGATTTCCCATCTACTACTGCTTTTCCTACCCTCTTCTCTGTGGCAGATCCTCAAGCATTGGAAGGCTGCTATCATATCACCCCAGTCCTTCTCTCTCTCTTTTTTAAATGTATTTAGTAATCTTTTTAACATAATCACCTTGATATTTGGTAAATAGCATGTTGGGTTTATATTTACAAACAATCAATAACAATTAGTTTCTATAATTCCGTAATCCCCATAGTAGCTTTCCTTGATTTTCTCTTTTTCCAATAATATTCTCATTTATCAACCTTAAATGAGTACATTTCTTAGTATTTTGATAGATAACAATGGAATATAAACACTTTTCTAGTATTTCTACGGAACAACCGCATCAATATGAAGCTTCTTTTTAAATTAATCATCTTAATCACCTTATCACAGATCCTGTTTTTAAAGTTCTTATTTAAATTTATCTTCCCCATAATGTTCAAAAACATTTTTACCTGTTAAGATTTTCTTGGAGTTAATTACACTTAAGTATTTAAGTCATTTTCCTCTAGTCCTTCTCTTTGTTAGACTAGACCAGGGGTCTTCACACTTGACTCTTTTATGACTTGTGGACTTCAACTCCCAGAATTCCTCAGCCAGGCAAGCTGGCTGAGGAATTCTGGGAATTGAAGTCCACAAGTCATAAAAGGGCCAAGTTTGAAGACCCCTGGACTAGACATACCTAGTTCCCCCAATTGTTTATCTTATATTGTAAGATGCCTCTTCACGCTAAGTTTTATGAGATTTACTTCCCAGTAAGTACCTTCAAAATTCTGTTTTTTATCTGAAATGTGCATTTCAGGCCAACAATGTCAAGAGAGAACATAGAACATAAAATAACAGAGTTGGAAGTGACCTTAGAGATCTTCTAGTCCAACCCTCTGCTCAAGCAGCAGACCTTATACCATTTCAGACAAATGGCTTTCCAGTTCAAAAGTCTCCAGTGATGGAGCATCCACAACCCTCTGAAGACATGAGCAGAAGATCCAGGTTCTACACTTTTTTTCTTTGATTTTTAGGTCTGTTAAGAGGTGAGGCTCTTGGTGCCCAGTTGAGTCCACCATTTTGATGTCATTGACAACATTGCCAAGCTAATTGCTGCACTTGACAATTTTCTCTATGGTCTGGAATAGTCTAGAACAGGGGGCCTTCAAACCTGGCCCTTTTATGACTTGTGGACTTTAACTCCCAGAATTCCCCAGCTAGCATGCCTGGCTGAGGAATTCTGGGAGTTGAAGTCCACAAGTCATAAAAGGGCCAGGTTTGAAGGCCCCTGGTCTAGAACAGTGTTTTTCAATGTTGGTCACATGACATTGTGTGGCCTTCAACTCCCAACTAGCTGGGGAATTCTGGGAATTGAAGTCCACACATCTTCATGTGACCAAGTTTGAAAAACACTGATTTAGAAGAAGCATTTTCCTCCTTCCCCCCTCCCAATGGTTCTAACCTATTTGTCATCTATCACACACCTCACGCTATTTGACTGAGATTGTGAGCCCAAACTGAAAAGAGAAATGTAGCATGTTTTGTAAGAGGCGATCCCTAGACAAGAAACAGCCGAGGTTGTTTCGAAAGCGCTTCTGGGGGTGTTATTGTTTGCTTTCCAATCCATATATTTCATACGCTTCCAGTTTTTATATTTTTGGTGAGTTATGGAGGCCCGAATTGTGCTATATGGTGTAAGCAATAACGTTGGCTTACTGTGAAGGGTTATAAAAATTTGAGCAGCGGATTTGAATAAACAGAGGTGTTTATGAGTAAACTGTGTGCTGTTGTTGCAATTTAGGTAGCAGTGAGTTTTATGATGTTGAGGAGGTGAGGCACGCTAGTCATGTAGAAAGAATTTTGTTCAAGTATGAAGGAATACCTGAACAAACTGCAGATAGGAATGAACAGTTGCAGTTGTTAACATATGCTGGTTGCAAAGTGCTGAAGTTTGATCGTGTGTCTGTGGGGATGCTGCGGCGGTTGTAAGTATGAGGACTGATTGTAAGGTACTTTTTTCAGTGCAGCGGTAACTTTGAATGGTCACTAAATCAGAATCAGAATAGAGTAGAACTGGAAGGGACCTTGGAGGTCTTCTAGTCCAGCCACCTGCTCAAGCAGGAGATCCGACCTATACCATTTCAGACAGGTGATTGCTCAGTCTCTTCTTTAAAACCTCCAGCAATGAAGTACCCACAATTTCCGGTGGCAAGCTGTTCCACTGGTTAATTGTCCTCACTGTTAGGAAGTTTCTCCTTAATTCCAGGTTGCTTCTCTCCTTGATTAGTTTCTGTCCATTGTTCCTTGTCCTGCCCTGAATGAATGGATGTAAGTCAAGGACTACCTGTATATTGTTTTTAGGAGGATGAGATTAAAAGTTTTTAATTTCAAAAAAGAATGGGATTAAAATCGTTGTTGTAATCAATGTCCAGGATGAGGCAATATATAAATTAATAAAACTTTGGAACAATTAAAAGCCCATGTCTGGTATT
>NW_015395754.1:13840-17796 GCF_001527695.2 Protobothrops mucrosquamatus | reverse complement strand
GATTAGATGTTTCATTCTATTACCTGGCAGAGAAAACACAGAGACATCTGCCTTCTGAAATCATTTCCATAAAATACGTTGATGCTGTGTTCTTCTGAATAATGATGGTTGGGAGTTGCTTATCTCTCTGCAGAGGTGTGCTGTGAGAACAATGGCCCGTCCTTGTGTAATTCAGGACATCCAGATGGGGTTTCTTTTTTTTCGTGCCTCGAGTTAATCCCACCTTCTTCCCTGTTGTTGTTAGTTGCGAAGTCATGTCCGACCCATCGTGACCCCATGGACAACGTTCCTCCAGGCCTTCCTGTCCTCTACCATCCTCTGGAGTCCATTTAAGCTCATGCCTACTGCTTCAGTGACTCCATCCAGCCACCTCATTCTCTGTTGTCCCCTTCTTCTCTTGCCCTCCATCTTTCCCAGCATTAGGCCTTTCTCCAGTGAGTCCTTCCTTCTCATTAGGTGGCCAAAGTACTTGAGTTTCAGTTTCAGGATCTGGCCTTCTAAAGAGCAGTCAGGGTTGATCTCTAGGACTGACCGGTTTGAACGCCTTGCAGTCCAGGGGACTCGCAGGAGTCTTCTCCAGCACCATAGTTCCAAGGCCTCAATTCTTTGGCGCTCAGCCTTTCTTATGGTCCAACTTTCACAGCCACACATTGCAACTGGGAAAACCATGGCCTTGACTATACGTACTTTTGTTGGCAGGGTGATGTCTCTGGTTTTTAGTATGCTGTCTAGATTTGCCATAGCTAGTGTGTGTGTGTGTGTGTGTGTGTGTGTGTGTAATATAAATAGTTAAACGTCAAACAAACTCAAAACAGAGGAGAAGAGGAAAATCAAATCTGCAGGGCTTTTCTATTGGTTAAGTGCTGGCCTAGGAATGAGGAGACTGTGAGTTCTAGTCCCGCCTTAGGCATGGGAACCAGCTGGGTGACTTTGGGCCAATCACCAGGAAGCTATGAATTCTAGTTCCATCTTAGGCATGAGAACTGGCTGGATGATTTCAAGCGGATCACCAGGAGACTGAGTTCTAGTCCCGTCTTAGGCATGAAAGCTGGCTGGGTGACTTTGGGTCAGTCACCAGGAGACTGTGAGTTCTAGTCCCACCATATATTTGAAAAACGGTTGGATGGCTTTGGACCAGTCACTCTCTCTCAGCCTACCCCACCTCAAAAGATTGTTGTTGTGGGGAAAATAAGAGGAGGAAGAACTATTAGGTATACCCCCCCTTGAGTTATTTATAAAGTAATAAAGGCAGGATAAAAATCAAATAAATAAGAGAAGTAAAAATAGCAGGGACTAAAATCAATTTATGGGGCTTCCCATTCCATGACTTGATAAACATACCTTGGAAGTTGAAAAGATCTTTAAGAAAAGACTAGACATTCCCTTGTGTGAGACAGTATAGGTTCTTCTGCTTGAGCAGGGGGCTGGACTAGAAGACCTCCAAGGTCCCTTCCAGTTCTATTCTATTCTATTCTATTCTATTCTATTCTATTCTATTCTATTCTATTCTATTCCTTATTCTTATTCTTATTCTTATTCTTATTCTTATTCTTATTCCTATTCGAAATGTCTAGGCAGATTTATACTGAAATAGGTTGGTCCTAAGATTGTTTGGTCCTACAGGGTTGTAATGAAGTTGTAATTGGAGCCTTGGAGATTTCAGTGAGAACATTATTAATAAGAATAGTAATAATAATTATTACAGACTTTTACCAAAACTAGGGAGTGTTGCTAAACAAAGACTACTCGCGTTACAGTTGGAATGAAAATATTTACAACTTGAAAAAGCTGCAGACATAAAATAAGTCAGAGGTTGCCTATTTTTTGCCCTGTACAGGTAGTCCTCGAATTGTGACTACAAATGAGCCCAGAATTTATGTTGCTTAGTGAGAAATTTATTAAGAGAGTTTTTGTCCCAGTTTACGACTTTTCTTGCCACGTTTGTTAAGTGAATCACTGCAGTTATTAAATTAGTTTACACGGTTGTTAAGTGAATCGGGCTTCCCCCTTGACTTTGCTTGTCAGAAGGTCGCAAAAGGCGATCACCTGACCCCGGGACACTGGAACCGTCATAAATATGAATCAGTTGTCAAGCATCCGAATGTAAGTATAAGTGACCAGGGGATGCTGAGAGAGTCACAAGTGTGAAAAATGGTCAGAAGTTCCTTTTTTCCAGTGTGGTTGTAACTTCGAATGGTCACTAAACAAACTGTTGTAAGTCGAGGACTATCTGTAGTTCACGAATATCGATATAGAAAGAGGTCAGCCTAATGCAGCTTCCTGTGTACCTTCCCATTCATACAGATTTTTATACATTTTGTGTTTAACCAGGGCTCTTCAAACTTGTCTCTTTTATGACTTGTGGACTTCAACTCCCAGAATTCCTCAGCCAGGCACAACTTCTGGGAGTTGAAGTCCACAAGTCATAAAAGGGCCAAGTTTGAAGACCCCTGTGTTAAACTGAGAAAAAAGGGAGAAAATGACACACACACACACACACCCAGCACTATTTAACCACAGGAATATATCGATGAAAGCAACCCTCCATTTTTCTTCCTAATTTGAAAACCAATCCCAGAAAGTGTGCATCCATGATGTACTTCACAGCAAGTATGTTTCATTCCTCCTCAGTGGGCGGAAGATGTCAAGGATTCCACCGAAGCAGCCTTGCTGTTGTCATCCGACTCTCTCTTCAGCAGATGCGTTGGGCTGTTGACATGCTCCACTAGCTGACCCCCTCCTTCCTTGTCATTTACAGAAGGGCAGAAACAATTTCACACAACCCGTAGCTGAAAAGTGACATTTGTTATTATAGGATGGACAGAAGCCAAATTGAAGTCCCTTTAAAGCACAATTCCACAAAGTCGTAAAGGAGAAGTTTTCTTTGTCTGTGGAGATTCTCAGTCATCCAGTTCATGGTTGTCCCAAAGATGCTTTTTCACGAGACAACTGGTAGACTTCCTTGTTTCTCTTTGAAGACGTTTCGCTTCTCATCCCGGAAGCTTCTTCAGCTCTGACTGGATGGTGGGGAATGGAAGGATTTATACTCCTGGCAAATGACCAGCTGTCTGCAAGGAGTATAAATCCTTCCATTCCCCACCATCCAGTCAGAGCTGAAGAAGCTTCTTGGATGAGAAGCGAAATGTCTTCAAAGAAAAATAAAGAAAGTCCAGTTGCCTCATGAAAAAGCATCTTTGGGACGAGAACTTATCTTGACTTCTACTCGTGAAACCTTATACAGGTAGTCCTCAACTTACAACAGTTTTTGTAGTGACTGTTCTAAGTTAACTACGGCACTGAAAAAAGTGACTTAGGGTGGCTTTTCACACGACCATCGCAGCATCCCGATGGTCACGTGATCAAAAATTCAGACACTTGGCAACTGACTCGTATTTATGACGCTGGCAGTGTCCCGGAGGTGATTTCATCCCCTGTTGCAACCTTCTGACAAGCAAAGTCAGTGGGGAAGTCAGATTCACTTCACAAACGTGTTACTAATCGGGTAGGCAACCTCGGCTCTTTTATGACTCGTGGACTTCAACTCCCAGAATTCCTGAGCCAGCCATGCTGAGGGGAAAGGGAGATGTTTCCAAGCTGAGCCATGCTGGCTCAGGAATTCTGGGAGTTGAAGTCCACGAGTCATAAAAGAGCCGAGGTTGCCTACCCCTGTACTAACTTAACAACTGTAGTGATTCACTTAACAACTTTGGCAAGAAAGATTATAAAATGGGGCAACACTCACTTAACAAATTTCTCGGCATCAGAAATTATGGGTTCAACTGTGATTGTATGGTGAGGACTATCTGTACATCCCTTGCAGGATCAGAGGAAATATACCACCGAATGCCAGATGCTGGGGAATAACAATAATTTATTATTTTTATTATAAAACATCAAGAAAGCTGCCTCTTATCCGGGCAGATGTATAAGCTGTAAATCAAACAGACGGTATGAAA
>NW_015395754.1:8455-13563 GCF_001527695.2 Protobothrops mucrosquamatus | reverse complement strand
AGAATGCTAGCACTGATGACATTGCATAGTTGGGTAATGAAACGTCTGCAAGAAAACAACCAACCTCAGAGAGCGCCAAGGACTCCATTTTCTGGTTGGCTGTGCCCATTTTGTGAGAATGCTCATGACATGTTCCCAATATTCTACCAGTTTATTGCTTATGGGTCCAAGAGAATTGATTCATTATGGGCGGCATGGTTACTTAGCGGTCAAGACGCTGGACTTGTCAGCTGGAAAGCGCCACATGGTGGGGTGAGCTCCCATCCTCGCATCCATCCTGTCAACCTAGGACATGAGTCGGCAACCCGCGGCTCCGGAGCCATATGTGGCTCTTTGAGCCTTCTCCTGCGGCTCCCAGCCTCCTCCGCCATTTGCAGAGAGAGACAGAGACAGGCACTTGCGTGTCCCTTCTCTCTCTCTCTCTCTCTCTCTCTCTCTCTCTCTCTGTGTGTGTGTGTGTGGTGTGTAAAAAAGTGTTCTCGGACAAGCTGACAAGCTTATTGGGCGGGGCTCCTGCCTTTGCTGCGTCTCAGCAGGAAGCAGGAAGCAGCAGAAAGCAGCAGCTCTCTCCCTCTCCTTCCCCCCCCTCTCTCTCTCACACACACACACTGAGTGGGTGAAGAGGACTGGCAGACCAAGGGCAGGAGAGAGCCAGCCCAATAAGAATGTGTGTCAGCTTGTCAGAGAACAGCGTGAGGCCAGCTGGAGATCAGAGAGAGGGAGAGAGAGGGGGGGAAACAAAGACAGGGAGAGGGAGGGAGAGAGAGTGAGAGAGAGAGAGCTGGAGATCGGAGAGAGGGGGGAAACAGACAGGGAGAGGGAGGGAAGGAGGGAGGGAGAGAGAGAGAGAGAGAGAGAGAGAGAAAACTCATGCACAGCAGCCTCTGTTTTTTTTAATTAAACTCTTTAATCACAGCAGCCTCTATTTTTTTAAATTAAAACCCCCCTTGTGCGCACGCAACTTTTGTGGCTCCCAGTGTTTTCTTTTTTCTGGGAAACGGGTCCAAGTGGCTCTTTGAGTGTTTAAGGTTGCCGACTCCTGACCTAGGAATTTGAAAGCATGCAAATGCGAGTAGATAAATAGGTACCACTTTGGTGGGAAGGTAACACCTCTCCATGATACATGATTGCGGAAATGTCTTCGGACAGTGCTCAATGGCCTTGAAATGGAGATGAGCACTGCCTCCCTATAGTCGGCAACGACTAGCGGAGCAAAATCCCCGGGCTGCAAAGCACTTCTGATAGGTATCCTGGACAATAACTGGTCTGGCAGAATTTACACTGTAGAACAGCAGTTCTCAACCTATGGGTCGCAACCCCATTTGGGGTCGATCGACCATTTCACGGGGGTCGCCAAGCAAGGCTGTCCGCCATTTTTCCCCCCTTTTCCGGTGGGTGCCTTACCTCCCTTGGGCTGGGCCAGCTGGTGGTCAGCCTGCTCCGTCTCTGCCGCTTGCCAGCTACGCCTCGGCCGGCGCAGGGGGCGGAACCACGCATGCACGGTGCTCCCGGGCAGGGAAAGTCCTCGACTTACGACCGGTTGGGTAGTCCTCGACTTACGACCGGTTTAGTCCTCGACTTACGACCGGTTTAGTCCTTGACTTACGACTGGTTGGGGGTCGCGGCATTAAAAAGGTTGAGAACCACTGCTGTAGAAGAAAAGGTTTTAGCGATGCCTCCTGGGCTACATGAGGCCTGGGATCTCAAGGCAAGAAACTGCTGAAAAAAAAATGCCTTAAGGCGGCTGTGTTCATTTGCACCCCTTTAAGAAACCAGATTGAAACGGCTCCTGTGGCGATCTCACAAAAGTATATTTTCTCTCCCCTGCAGGTTTTGCTTCCAGGGTTTTTTCTTCTTCCACTCTTGACCACTGGGAGATCAACCATAAAGCAGGGCTTGGATGCTCTTTTCGCACAGGCTGCAAACCTTTTAAAAATTTGATAGATAGGATCCATAGAACGGAGGGAATAAAATTAGCTGAAGTAAAAACCCTTCCGCTTTAAAGACTTGAATAACAAGCAGTCTCCATGAACATTTGATCTGTTTGTGAAAGTTAGTTAAACATTTTATATTTTTTTTCCCCCTCTCTTTTTTTTTTTTTGCTCCGAGATCCTTCTTATGCGTTTGGCATTTAAACGGCTTTGTTGTGTTTGGCTGCTGATGAATTCTGCCAGCCAAGTACCCTGGGGTGTGTTGTGAGGTGAATGGGGAATGCGGTCTCTATCGTTTGACAATTTATGCTGATAGGAAATGGTATTCTTTCCTCATTTCTATTTGCATTTTGTTTTACAGCCGTAAATTCAGTAGAATTGGGCTTTTCAAATTGAAATAAACTATTCTGTCAAATAGATGATTCGGGGGTGGGGTGGGGTGGGGTGGAGGAATTAAAAAAAAGTAAAAGCTTCTAATTTATTATTCTTTTTCAGTGCTATAAAGTTTCAGTAGGATAGCACAGAGGTCCCCAACCCCCAGTCCGTGGACCGGCACCGGGCCGTGGTATGCCAGAAACCGGGCCGTGCAAATAAGCGAAGCCCCATCCACGGGATGTAGGCAGCACACGAAACCACGCCCCCTCCGGTCTGCAGAAAAACCTCTCCCCACAGAACCGGTCCCTGGTGCTTAAAAGGTTGGGGGCCTCTGGGATAGCAGAAACCAGCCTACTCATATTTTCTATGAATCAGAGGATGGAAGTAGGGGAAGTGCTCCAGCATCACTGCGGCCAGTTGTAAGGGTGAATGATTGACCATGGGGATGCTGCAGTGGCTGTAACTTTGAAATGGGGCCATATGTAGAATAACAGAGTTGGAAGGGACCTTGGAGGTCTTCCAGTCCAGCCCCCTGCTCAAGCAGGAGACCCTATACCAGTGGTGGCGAACCTATGGCACTCCGAGGCGGTACTCGGAGCCCTCTCTGTGGGCACACGTGCCGTTGCCCCAGCCTTGCTTCCTCCTGTGACCCCCTCCTCGCCAGCAGCCCCCCTGGAGGAGAGTCGCCCCCGAGCGTGGCCCACACAGAGCAGCGCAGCCAAGGACATGGCAGCCAGGCAGCGTAGACAAGACTCTGCCCTCACACCCCATTGCGCACAGTTGATGCTGCGGGGCGCGGGCAGAGGGCATGGCCGCAATGGTGCTGCTGGGCTGCCTGGGCGATCTGCAGCGGGCCTTGGAGGTGGTGAGTGGCCCTGTGAGCAGGCGGGGTGGGGGTGGGGCAGGGGCTGGAGCGGGGCCGGGGCCAGTTTTGGGGCACTCGGTCTCTAAAAGGTTCGCCATCACTGCCCTATACCATTTCAGACAAGTGGTTGTCCAGTCTCTTTTTAAAGTGATGTCCAGTGACGGAGCTCCCACAACTTCTGAAGGCAAGCTGTTCCACTGGTTAATTGTCCTCACTGTTAGGAAGTTTCTCCTTAATTCCAGGTTGCTTCTCTCTTTGGTCAGTTTCCAACCATTGTTTCTTGTCCTGCCCGCTGGTGCTTTGGAGAATAATTTGACCCCCTCTTTTTTGTGGCAGCCCCTCAAATACTGGAAGACTGCTATCATGCCACCCCTAGTTCTTCTTTTCTTTAGACTAGTCAAACCCAAGTCCTGCAGCCGTTCTTCATATGTTTTAGTCTCCAGGCCTTTGATCATCTTAGTTGCTCTTCTCTGAACTTTTTCCAAAGTCTCAACATCTGTTTTGTAGATGTGTAGGTGGTGATGCATTTATCACGACAGTCCGCTCTGGTGGAAAAGCTGAAACAATTGGCAATATTTAGGATAACAGCATCCTCAGCTGCAAGTCCTCTGAGTTCAAATCCTGATGAGGGCTGAGCATCTTTTGCTAACTGATCGTGGCGATTAAGTGAGATGCGCCTGATTTTATGACCTTTTTTTCCCCTTGGTCATTAAGCTAATCAGTGAGATTGTTAGATGAATCACGCAGTCATTAAATGAATCTTGCTTCCCTATCGGATCCTGGGACATCACAGCCGTCACAGATATGAGTCAGCTGCCCAAAATTTGAATTTTGATCACACAACAATGAGAATGCTACAGTGGTTCTTCAGTGTGAAAAATCCATAAGTCGTTTTTTCCAGTGCTGTTATAACTTTGAATAGTCACCAAACGAATCGTTATAAGTCGAGGACCATCTGTATCTCCACAACATCTACATCTAACACCTGCCAGCTTACACAGAAAAGTCCTTGTTCAGTCTGCTTCTCTATACTGTCTATTATTATAACTGCTGTCCTGACCTATGTCATATTTATAAACATCAGATCTGGAAACTTTTTCCTGTGGGTTCTTATTTTTAAAATCCATGTAATTTTTTTATAGCCCTGAGATTTTTTTTTTTTAAATAATACTGTGATTTCTTAAGAGAAGTCAAGAACACTGAATAACTTTCAGTGTTCACAATTCACTCGTTGCCAAGCCTTACCTCCTTGCTTTTCAAATAAAATTGTACAATACGATCGGCATTAATTTCCCATTTTTCCTCTCCCCCCCTCCCCCCCATTTCCAAAACAGGCAAAGAAATGGAGTGCTGAGCACAAGTCAAGGATAAGTGTTTGTGTGAGAGTGTGAAAAGAGAGAAGGGACACCGGGGAGATGACCTGAGTGATTTCCTTTAAACAGAACATGCTGACAATGTAATCCTTCTATCAAATATTAATCGGGACATTTGTGGAAAGTTCTTCTTGGTTTTTGTAAAGCAGTTTCCCAGAGACATTTTCATTTAATCAGGCTGGCTTTCTTTTATTTCCCCGTTGGTTTGGATTACATTTTCGGCCACTGTTTTAAGAGTCTGGCTGCAGTTGACTTGAGGGCAGCAGCCCTGATGAAAAGTTTCCCAATTTACCATTTGTCTCTGGCTGCGGTTCCTTTCTCCCTTTGAAACTTAGCTACCCCAAGCAACTCAGAGACCAGGGTTAGTGAAAAGGGGCGTTGTCTTACCTGAACGCCTTTTCTCAGCACGGAGATGGAGGATCCACAGAATGGGTGGAGACTGTATTCCTGCCCAATCAGATCAAGTCAGCCAAAGTTGTCACGCCCCGTCCTGGTTCCATTTTCCAGTCTTGACGCGAGCGTAGCCATTGACTGACCAAGAACGTACTGGCTCACAAACTAATC
>NW_015395754.1:0-5083 GCF_001527695.2 Protobothrops mucrosquamatus | reverse complement strand
GGAAAAGAAGGATTCCACAAAAAAAACCTAGACTGTACCTATGAGCCAGAGTTATACGTTCTGTCCATGGGCAAGATCAAGTCAAGACTGGGAAATGGAACCAGGACGGGGCGTGACAACTTTGGCTGACTTGATCTGATTGGGCAGGAATACAGTCTCCACCCATTCTGTGGATCCTCCATCTCCAGTGCTGGAGAAGGTAGTTTTACCATACCATCTTCAGCCTCTACTGGTTTACGCTGGTTAAGGTGAGTACAGAGTACAAGAGTACAGAGAAGAGCAACAAAGATGATTAGGGGACTGGAGGCTAAAGCATATAAGGAACGGCTGCTGGAATTGGGGATGTCTAGTCTAATGAAGAGAAGGACGAGGGGGGACATGATAGCAGTCTTCCAGTATCTCAGGGGCTGCCCCAAAGAAGAGGGAGTCAAGCTATTTTCCAAGGCGCCTGAAGGCAGGACAAGAAGCAACGGATGGAAACTAACCAAGGAGAGAAGCAACCTAGAACTAAGGAGAAACTTCCTGACAGTTAGAACAATTAACTGGTGGAACAACCTGCCTCCAGAAATGGTGAATGCTCCAACACTGGAAGTTTTTAAGAAGAGACTGGACAGCCATTTGTCCGAAATGGTATAGGGTTTCCTGCCTGAGCAGGGGGTTGGACTAGATGACCTCCAAGGTCCCTTCCAACTTTACTACTACTACTACTACTACTACTACTACTATTATTATTATTATTATTATTATTATTATTATTATTATTATTATTATTATTATTATTATTATTATTATTAAGAAAGGAGGTATTTTTCTATCTTATTGCTGGTTTAGCTTCCTAGAGGTAGTCCTTGACTTACAATCGGCTGCTTTGTGAGCATTTGAAGTTATGACGGACCCTGAAAAAGGGACGTATGACCCAGATTTGAAGTTCTGATGTTCCCCCTCTCCCCATGATTTTGGGTGCTCAGCAACCTGCATTTACGGCTGCCTGCAGAATCCCGCAGTCATGTGGCCACGCTTTACAACATTTTTGTTGGAACCTGGCCTTTACTTCTGGTTTTCGACAAACACAACCCTCATCTCTTAGAGAACAATAGGTTCGTTTAATGACTGCCATGTTTGCTGTACGACCGTCATGAAAAAGGTGGAAATATCAGACACAGTCATGTAGTGACCTGCTTTATGACTCTCAGGACATACAGCTGGAATTGCAGGCATAATTAGGGTTTTAAATCGAGGACTATCTGTATTGGGGAATGTATTGGCATTGGCTTCAAAGCCAGTTCTGATGTGCCAATGGAATTTTACTTGGTGGATATTAGTGGTCATTTTCTGAAGGAGAAGCTCTACAGATGTTGCGCATGCAACGTCTGCTCTTAACTTTTTCTAACGTTTATCATTCACTGCCTATAATGCTTTCATAAAGTATTCTTTTTTGTGTGTGTTGTTAGTTGCAAAGTCATGTCCAACCCATCGCGACCCCACGGACAACGTTCCTCCAGGCCTTCCTGTCCTCTACCATCTTCTGGAGTCCATTTAAGCTCACTCCTACTGCTTCAGTGACTCCACCCAGCCACCTCATTCTCTGTCGTCCCCTTCTTCTCTTGCCCTCAATCTTTCCCAGCATTAGGCTCTTCTCCAGTGAGTCCTTCCTTCTCATGAGGTGGCCAAAGTACTTGAGTTTCAACTTCAGGATCTGGCCTTCTAAAGAGCAGTCAGGGTTGATCTCCTCTAGGACTGACCGGTTTGATCGCCTTGCAGTCCAGGGGACTCGCAGGAGTCTTCTCCAGCACCATAGTTCAAAGGCCTCAATTCTTTGGCGCTCAGCCTTTCTTATGGTCCAGCTTTCACAGCCATACATTGCAACTGGGAAAACCATGGCCTTGACTATACATACTTTTGTTGGCAGGGTGATGTCTCTGCTTTTTAGTATGCTGTCTAGATTTGCCATAGCTTTCCTCCCCAGGAGCAAGCGTCTTTTAATTTCTTGGCTGCAGTCTCCATCTGTGGTGATCTTGGAGCCCAGGAAGATAAAATCTGTCAATACCTCCATTTCTTCCCCATCTATTTGCCATTCTTTTTTTTAAAATTGCACTAAATCCCTAGCAATACTCATTTATGTAAAAAAAAATAAATTAATCATGTTTCTATTTGATAGCTTTTATTTCAGTTGTAGGGGGCTCAGTGGGTAAAGATATTGAACTTGTTAACTGGAGAGCTGACAGCCCAAGTTCAAGACCCGAGCGCCTTGAGAGAGGGTGAGCTCCCATTCCTTGCCTCAGCTCCTACCCATCTAGCAGTTCAAAAGCATGCAAATGCGAGTAGATAAATAGGTACCACTTTGGTGGGAAGGTAACAGTGTTCTGTGCGCCTTTTGGCATGTTGGCCACATGACCAAGGAAGTGTCTTTGGACAAGGCTGACTTCCTCAGCTAAGAAATGGAAATGAGCATCACACCCTAGAGTCGTGGTGGCGAACCTATGGCATGCATGCCACAGGTGGCATGCAGAGCCCTCTCTGCGGGCACGCGCACCGTCGCCCCAGTCCTAGGCCTTCAGCTGGGTTTTATAAAACCTTTTCGCTTTAGGCCTCCGCTGCCTAAAAAAAAAAGGTTCAATCAATCAATCAATTTCAACTTCTCAGGAAAAAAAAAAGATCTCACAAAGTTGGAATTGATTGATTGAACTTTTTAGTCCCACCCAGTCTGCCATTACTACCGCAGCCATGCCCACCGAATTGGCCACACCTGCCCAATGGGCCACGCCCACCCAGCACCCAACGATACATGAGTGGGTTTTGGGTTGCAGTTTGGGCACTCGGTCTCTAAAAGTTTTGCCATCACTGCCCTAGAGTCAGACTTGACTGGACAGGGAATCTTTTATCTTTACTTCAGTTGTGAAGACATTTTCCCCGAAGTTTTTTTCTGCTGCGTCTTACAAAACGTTCCTTCAAACTTTTTGAGACTTGACATCCAAACAACAATCCCCCCCTTTTCATCAAAGGCAATTGTGGATACATGGAAATGTAATTTTCATACAATCGGTCAGGTTTGTTCATTTCAAGACAGTAACGATTTATTCCCATCACTGTGTGCTGCCTCAATTGCTTTTGGCTACCGTATGAAAATGGGAAGCAACGCAGATTGAATGAAATAGGACATTATGCATTCGCTTGTCTTCACCTTTCTCTCTTCCATCATTGTTCAGAAATTGGTTTCTCGCCTTTTTTTCTCCTTCCTGCGGTGTCGTTTCCCCATCTCATCTGTTTGGGCTGGTTCCTGTAAAGAGCATAATTATTATATCATCTCCATTTGTTTTAGAACGTAGCAAATTGCGGAAAGAAGATGTTGGCCTGCCAATATATGTATGCCAAAAATATCGAGGCATTTTTTAAAATTTTTATTATTTAAATGTAGAAACAAGTGGGTATTTTATATGCTGAATATAAACTAGGGTGGAACGCTACCCTTACATTCACAAAGGAACTTATAGAACCGTAAAAATCATAGATCTGGAAGGGACTTTGGAGGTCTTCTAGTCCAACCCCTTGGAAAACAGGAGTTTTATACCATTGCTGGACAAAGTGTTCTCCAATCTTTTTTTAAAAACTTCCAGTGGTGAAGCATCTACAACTGCGGGAGGCAAGCTGTTTCGTTGATTAATTGTTCTCACCATTGGGAAATTCCTCCCTATTTGCAGTTTGGATCTCCCTATAACCAGCTTCCATCCATTCCTTCTTGTCCTGTCCTCTGGTGCTATAGAGAATAAATCTACCCCCTCTTCTCTGTGACAGCCCTGGAAGTATTGGAAGATGCTATCGTGTCTCCCCTGAGCCTTCTCTTTGTTAGGCTAAACATACCTAGTTCCCTGAGCCATTCATCATATGATTTAGCCTCCAGACTCCTTATCATCTTGCTTGCTCTTCTTTGCACTCTTTCTAAGGCCTCTGCATTTTTTTTTGTTCGGTGGTGACCCGAACCGGATGCAGCATTCCAAATGCGGCCTGGCTAGTGCAGTGATTACTTCGATTTTGTTGCGTTAAACTAGGGCTGGCTCAGGAATTCTGGGAGTTGAAGTCCACGAGTCATAAAAGAGCCAAGGTTGCCTACCCCTGAACTAGGGGGCCTTCAAACTTGGTCCTTTTATGACTTGTGGACTTCCAGAATTCCTCAACCAGGCACACTGGCTGAGGAATTCTGGGAGTTGAAGTTCACAAGCTATAAAAGGGCCAAGTTTGAAGACCCCTGCGTTAAACTAATTACCGTAGCAGAAGAAAGAATGTAGATGTATGCCAGTGGTGGCGAACCTATGGCATGCGTGCCAGAGGTGGCACCCGGAGCCCTCTCTGGGGGCACGCGTGCCATGCCCCAGAGATGGCAACCGTCCCTCTTCAACCAGCCGCCCGCTAACTTGCCGACGTCCCACGTGGCCGGATGCATCCCAGCACGGCTGGTTTCCCTCCCCCCTGTCCCATCCCTCCTGGCCTCGCATGCTTTCCTTTTCCCGGGCACGACCCACTGCATCGCCTCCTCAGCTGTCAGCCGTCTGTCCAGCTCAGAGGCGGCTTCTCTGAACTTCTGGTGGCGGGCTGCGGAGCCCCAGAGTGCGCCGGTCGAGGGGCCGTCAGGCTGTGGCTGCTGACAGATACTGTTGGCCCCCATGTGCTCGCTGGCCTCTGTGTGCGGGGGCCAACATCGAGGTGACCATGCCCACTTTGGCCAAACCCACCCAATCTGCCATGACCACCACAGCCATGCCCACCCAGTGAGCCATGCCCACCTGGCACCCGGTGATAAATAAATGGGTTTTGGGTTGCAGTTTGGGCACTTGATCTCTAAAAGGTTCGCCATCACTGATGTATGCAAATACCTGCGGTCTTCTTATCTTCAGTCTGAAACCAGTCTAAGGGCCAGGTAAGATATGCTTCCTTGGTTATGAATTATTCAAAGTTTGAAAGTCTCTAATCCAGAGCAGTCTGGGTGACAGGTTCATTTGGCTTTCTGCCAGGGTCATATTCCATGAAGTCGATGGGGCCAAATCAAAAGCCTCCCACGTTTAAATATAATTACATTTAAATTTAATCA
>NW_015395753.1:5101-14447 GCF_001527695.2 Protobothrops mucrosquamatus | reverse complement strand
ATAGAGAAACCTATTAAAGTAGAGCCCCAGATTTCATGGAGACTATTCGTGTTTTAGGAGATACAAATGAAAGGAATTCAGAGGCACCAAGGCAAGGTCAGGACCTTTCCTATATACTTGGAGAATGGCTTCCTTCAACTACCAATATATCTGGCTTCATTTCTTCTGATGCCACAGCATGTTTCTTGCAGACCAGAAGCGCTATAATCATGATGATACCTCCCCCCCCCCTTTTTAGTTATTTTTATTTATTTTTGACATTCTTTAGGCAAAGGGACCTGGGCAAATGTTCTCTCTTTGAACCCACTGGATGGGGAGATCTTGCATGGAGTAAGTGGTTTTGCACATGTCCATGTCCCAAGCCAAAAATGGCAATGAATTATACCTGGGATCCAACAACCAACCAGTACAACTCCCATAGTACATGAACAAAAACATCTGAGCTTATTACTTCTGGGACTGCGCCATTCTTCAAGATTTTATACTTTTGAAAACCCTTTGAAGATTCCAGATGATTTTCAAAAATATGCAGCAAATAGACAGTTTAGGCCAAGGGTCTTCAAACTTGGCCCTTTTATGACTTGTGGACTTCAACTCCCAGAATTCCTCAGCCAGCGTGCTTGGCTGAGGAATTCTGGGAGTTGAAGTCTACAAGTCATAAAAGGGCCAAGTTTGAAGACCCTTGGAATAGGTAGTTGTGATTAAGCAGCTGCTGTTTAAACCTTGCACAAGAGGAGACAATGACAAGAGTCATTGCAATTCACAAAGGGTTGGCCAGATTTGAGCCTCAGACTTGAGCACACCCCTTTCAATACTTTCAGAAGATTTGCATACAAGATTTGCCTGGCTGAGGAATTCTGGGAGTTGAAGTCCACAAGTCATAAAAGGGCCAAGTTTGAAGACCCCTGTTTTAGGCTAAGGAAGCGGAACACATTTCATCATAGTAAAGATTCAGAAGTGCAGTTTAAATGTGCTCCTGGATTTGAGGATTGTCACTGACGTCTAACAATCGTGCATATTGTATCCATTTTGAACTATTGCATTGTATTGTTCTAAATGAGGATGTTTGGAATTAAATAAAATTAGAATATTTTTAATTTGAGCATGCTACTTCAGCCTACTTTGCCAATGGAGATTCTCAGTCATCTAGGAGGCCATGGTGTCCCAAAGGTGCTTTTTCAGGAGGCAACTGGACTTCCTCGTTTTTCTTTGAAGACTTTTTTCACTTCTCATCCAAGAAGCTTCTTCAGCTCTGATCGGATGGTGGGGAATGGAAGGATTTATATTCCTTCCAGACAGCTGGTCATTTGCATTCTTTTAGAACAGGCATGTCAAACTGCCGGATGTGTCACGCTGAAACCGCGCCCACCCCATTGCTGGCAATGGGGAAAAAGTCCCAATATGTTGTGTGACGTCACGTGACATCGCGAGTTTGACATGCCTGTTTTAGAGAGTCATTGGGACCTACTTTCAGTGATTCAGCCTGCTTTCATTCTTTATTAATTACCAGGTCCAAGTAAGAAAAAGGTATGATTTTTATTTTCTTCTACAAAATCTTGCCATAATAATGATGATGATGATGATGATGATGATGATGATGATGATGTTGGAAGGGACCTTAGAGCAGGGCTTTTCAACCTTTTCACCCATTGTACCACTTTTAGGATACGGCAATATCCGAGTACCACCAGTCGCCTAGCAAGGTGTCAAAAACTTGATGACCCCCCCCCCAAAAAAAGGAAAAATGGGATGAAATACAGGTAGTCCTCGACTTACAACAGTTCGCTTAGTGACTGTTCGAAGTTACAATGGCACTGAAAAAAGTGCCCCCCAAGGCACAGCCGAGCAAGACACTTGCCCACCCGCCCGCCCGGCGGCGCTCTTCCTCCTGTCCGAGGTTTCCATTGTTGTGACCATTTCTGTTGAGGATTGGCAGCGGGGGTGGGGTGGGGGTGTTTGGTTTTTATTCCCCTCGTCTGCTGGGTGATTGCAGCAGGTTTTGGTCACTTCACATGACCCTGGGACACTATGACCGTCATAAATATGAATCAGTTGCCAAGCATCTGAATGTAAATCACAAGACCCTGGAGATAAGGCAACATTCCAGCTGATTGGCGCTTCTTCAGGGCTCAGCAGAAGCGCCAGGATCAGTGCCGAGCTCCAGCTGGAGCCTGGCACTGATCCTGGTGCTTCCACTGAGCCCTGACAGTCCCGAAGAAGCGCCGATCAGCTGGAAAGCGGCACTGATCCTGGTGCTTCCGCTGAACCCTGACAGCCCTGCAGCTCCAGCCATCTCTCGCTCAGGCTTGTGCGGTGCTGCCACCGGTTCAGCTCATTCCTCTCCCCCACTACCACTTTTCTAGGATGGTCGCGTACCACCTGCCAGGTGCCAATGTACCACAGGTGGTACCCGTACCTCTGGTTGAAAAGCCCTGCCTTAGAGGTCATCGAGTCCAACCCCCTGCTCAGGCAGGAAACCCTATACCATTTCAGACAAATGGCTGTCCAGTCTCTTCTTAAAAACTTCCAGTGTTGGTGCATTCACCGCTTCTGGAGGCAGGTTGTTCCACTGGTTAATTGTTCTAACTGTCAGGAAGTTTCTCCTCAGTTCTAGGTTGCTTTTCTCTTTGAGAAATTTCTTTCTCAAATATGTAGGGCATTTTCTATAACAGCCAAGCTTTCCGGTTGTTGGTACCTAGATAAAAGAAGCTGCCTGCTTTTCTTGCTGATGGGTTCAGACACCAAACTGAGAACCAAAAGGCACTTGTAATACTGGAAAAGTACTTTGTGTTTCTGTTCGTTCTTGTGAATTCATTGCTCTTTTGAAGAATAGAAAGGGAGGTGGGAAGAATGCTTGCCAATTTCCTTTGGCCCAACACCACTCTGTCCTTTCTAAAAAATCTTTTCTGGAGTTAAGGGATGAATGAGGTTGGTGGGAGGGGGACTTTGTGTGTGTGTGGGGGGGAAAAGACCTGAATCAGCAGAGCATTCTCTCTCTTTTTACCAGCAGGAGTCTCTGCTTGATTGTAAGACTTTCTATTTAGGATTTTAAAAATGGTGTCTTTGTTCTATTCCTTCTTTTTTGTTTTGTTTTGTTTTTGTAAGTGCTGCTTTAATACTGTAGTTTTGTTATACAATAGAGTGAAGCAAATCCTTTGAAATGGAGGGTAATATATATGGTAAAGACTAGAAACAGAGTTGGGAGAGTCTCTTAAGGTCATCGAGACCAATCTTCTGCTCAATGCAAGAATCCAGAGTGAAGCATTTTGGACAGATGACTGTCCCACCTCTATTTGAAAACATCCACTCACTGAAGGGAAGCCCACCCTTTCTCTGCGTAATTGATTCTACTGTTGAACTACTTTTCTGTTAGGAATTTTTTCTACCATGCAAGCAGGATCTTCCTTTCTGTGACTTAACTCCACTGTTCCATCTTCTCCTCTGTGGAATGATAGAGACCAGGTAGGTATGAATTATGCCAAAGAGAGCAAATAAACAAAAAGCTGTGATTTGTATATCTGACTTACTGTGTAGTCGTCTTTGTATAAAGTAAGAGACCCACGATAATTGTACTATTTGTGCATTGCTTGCTGAGGATTTTCCAATATGAAACCATTGTGTCAACCAGCCAACCCCAATCTGCTGCTCTACCAGTGTGTGGAAACTATTGGATCCTCCATCCCAATGCTCCAAATTATTTCTTTTAACAGAAGAATAGAAGAAGGAACACCTCGTGTCCTACATACCTTTTCTAGGTTGGACTAGATGACCTCCGAGGTCCCTTCCAATTTTATCATTGTTATTATTATTAAGTTAAAATTATTCATGTGATTACCTAAAGTATTGCTTCCTATGGGTGTTATACTTTTATTGTAGTTCTGTATTATGTTTTCTCTATGTGAACTGCCGAGAGTTGTTTCTGATTGCATCCTAGGATGCATTAACAGAGGGATAAAATAAAGATCACATGAAGTGTTAATACCGCTATATAATGCCTTAGTAAGACCACCTTTGGAATACTGCATCCAGTTTTAGTTGCCACAATATAAAAAAGATGTTGAGACTCTAGAAAGAGTAGAGAGAAGAGCAACAAAGATGATCAGGGGACTGAAGGCTAAAACATATAAAGAACAGTTGCTGGAATTGGGTATGTCTAGTTTAATGAAGAGAAGGACGAGGGGGTGGCATGATAGCAGTGTTCCAATATCTCAGGGGCTGCCACAAAGAAAAGGGAGTCAAGCTATTCTCCAAAGCACCTGAAGGCAGACAAGAAGCAATGGTTGGAACTAATCAAGGAGAGAACCAATCTAGAACTAAGGAGACATTTCCTGACAGTTAGAACAATTTATTGTTAGAACGGCTTACATCCAGAAATCGTGGGTGCTCCATCAGTGGAGGTTTTTAAGAAGAGATTGGACAACCACTAGTCTGAAATACTTGAGTAGAGGGTTGGACTAAAACAGGGGTCCCCAACCCCCGGTCCGTAGACTGGCACTGGGCCGCAGCATGCCAGAAACCGGTCTGCACGAACAAGCAAAGCCCCATCTGTGGAATGCATGCAGTACATGAAGCCACGCCCCCTCCAACCCGCAGAAAAATCTCTCTCCACGGAACCAATCCCCGATGGTCAAAAGGTTGGGGACCTCTGGACTAAAAGACCTCCAAGGTCCCTTCCAACTCTGTTATTCTGTTATTCTTTCCTTTTCTCCCTTAGTAATAATTAAAAAAAATACTCACTACAGAAGTCACATAATTTTCCTAATAAAAAAACACTATCATAGAATTTTCATTAAATTTTAGCAGCTTCCCTTGAATTACCAATGCTTCTCACTATTTGAATCTCGCCTTTGTTGCTCTAATACTTTTCATTCCTGTAAAACTAATATAAATATTAGTTCTCTACAAAAAGGAACATTTATGTCAATATACACCAGATGGCAGCCTATGATGCTTAATTGAACATTTTAATGTTTTCATTTATGCACATAAATAAAACATACAACTATAAATAAAGTATATGGATGTGGAACATAAAATTCCCTTTAGGGAGAGAGTTAGGCCATAATTTCTCTAGCTGGTTTAATGACAAGTTGTGTTTGCTATTGTTTAACGTCCTCTATTGAGAAATATAAAATTAACTCTAAGTTCTCGTACAAAGAGATGGATTTAAGAGCACTTACCTATTGGATGTGTATGAGCTATTTGCAACCTAGGTGGGATAATTTGCTACTTTACAACAAATTAATGTATGAAATTAATAAAGGTAATGTGTTCCTGCTGAGTAATAAATAGCTCTAACCAGATGATATGTACTGTACGAGGAAGCCAACTGGGGAAAACGGTATTAGTGCATATGCACACATACACAAATGCAAACAATTGTAAAGGTAACAAAGAAGGTAATTTATTTCCACATTTTATGTAAAGCCTCTTTTGATGGGGGTCTCCCCATATATTTATTCTCATCATAGTAGGAGTCCTGTGATTTAGGCAAATCACTGATAACCAGGGCCAGAGTCAACAACAACCTGGTCAAACTATATTGATTCAATTATTAATATCTTTCATTTGTATTTTCCCCATTGAACTGTGAGTTATGGAGCAAAGCACTTCCAAATAAATATTTCTTGGGTGGATCTGCACCCCGCTTTTCAGTGGAAGTTGTCAAAAGTTCTCAGTCTAAAACAGCATAAACTCAGAAACAAACCCAAATCAACCCAGGAGGAACAAACTATTATCATATTTTTGCTCTCAGCCTCACTCTTCTATACTCTTATACTCTAATTGCAGAAGCCACAATCATTTCCATAAGTGATATTAGGTTTTTAGAACACAGAAATCCATAGCAAAAATTCATCATTCAACTGCACTTGGTTTCTTCAGCTGAAGTGGCACTGCAGAAGGCCATTGTTATTTCAAGGAGCTTGGTGATATATGTTGATTTCTCCTCCTTATTAAGAAAGTCTGAAAGTTTTGAGAATCTAAGCTATCCTGCTTGTGTTTTTTTACTCTTTACTGAATAAAAGAGAAGGGGGGACAATCCTCACATAGCTGCAAACCTGTGAAAATCTCAGGCTTTTGGTTCCCATCCCAGAGTAATGTGCCATCCAGTTCAAGGCCAAGCCTTTCAGTGTCATAACCATAGCAGAGTCACGACACCTTGGTGCCAGGTTTTGATAAAAACTTGCAATATTCTTGTTTATTGGGAGCTTCTAGCCAGAACCCAACACTGGGTACTGTGGAAATTCGCTGCCCTTGAAATATCCCTGCTGTTGTTATTAAGGAGCTCCTGGCAGCCTGTAAGAGATTTGGTTATCATCTTGCTTGGTATGCATGCTGTTATGCTTTTAAATCTGTTTGCCTGAGCTAATAATAAATTCAATTCAATTTATTGCGGCAAAAGACCAGTACATTCAGCTGATAATACAACTTTAAAATTCCTTTATTTTCTGGAGTGTTTGTTATCTCTGGATCCAAAACATTCATTTGCCTGGGCATCTGATCATTGTTGTGACAAAACATCAGTTTAACATAAATTTTGTATTCTTAACTCTAAATTTCATTTTCACACGCAGGTCATTTTTAGTTCTAAATCTAGATAGTTACTTATTTCTTAATACAACCACAATCCAGTAGTATTCATGGGGGGGAGAGAGAATTAGAATATTTAAGAACATTGTCACTTTACTGTGGTTAAAGCCTGGCGCCATTCTACATGCATGCATAGCCACCTTGCCCATTAAGTTTCCTCTTTTTACACACACACACACACACACACACACACACACACACACACACACCCATACACACACCACAAGGATGGTGCCACCACCATTATTAACCTAGATATTTTGCCAGCTGTGATGCAAACATATAGACTACCCAGACCTGTAACTTGATTTTTACCAAGCTCCGATTAGTTAGTTGCAAATTAATTTATTGATTCTAAATTTCAGTTAAAAAAACCCATGATGTAATGGAGTATAGTCCAGAGTCACAGGAGGGCTAAGAGACAGCAGAACTTGGAATATCTAGTGGGCAGGAAAAGAGCAAGGTTGGACCCTCCCTAGTATATCTATAGTTATTGTAGATAATTACTTTAGTCTGGCAAGATTCTGCTTGTAGACAATCAACAATAAAGGAATTACTCAGAAGTAATTCTATGTGTTCTTCTTAGTTCTTGCAGAGACCTTTCTTCTTTTCTCAGAGTTGTGGGAGAAAGCCTTCTCTTTTAAAATGGTGCTAGCTTTGGCTGGATATGTTGCTGAGATGGTTATATCCCATTATTTTCTCCTGAAAGGGCATTCAGGTGGGAAGTATTGATTGGATCCCCTGAATCTGAATTGAGACAGAACTATCCCCATTTTTCTACAGTTTCCTCCCGTTCCTGCCAAAGAAAATTGAACGGTAGTTGTCACAAAAATAGAACATTGAGAAGGTTATAATTTTTTCAGGGCCCTCATATTTAACCCCCTAAACTGAAACATGGCATTATATTTTCAAACCAACAAATTTTATATAAACGTTCCTGAGCTGCAGCTCCCTTCATCCGTTAAATCTGATAAAGGTAACTGCAGCTCATGAAAGCTTATGCCTTTTAATAAAATTTGTTAGTTGGAAAAAATGTCAGAAAACTCCTGATTTTCTGCCACCATAGACTAACATAGCTCTCCCTCCTGTCAGGCCCCAGGAACCGAGAACAACATGTGGAGTTGCTAAAAAAAAAATAGTTTCCTTTATTGTTTTTCACATTTAGACAACAATGTTGGCAGACTAAATCAATTATTTACATAACGATAGATAGGGAGGAGCTGTTTTAAAGTTCCTCCTTCCAACCACACTTTCCAAGATCCATTGGCTCATTGCCCTCTGGTAAGCAGCCCCTCCCTCCCAGGAATCCAGACTATATCTACCACACTTCCAATTGCTTGACTAAGTCATCTTTTAAGCTTAGTACTGTAATGATACTGTAATAATTCATATTGAAGATCATTCATTAGCAATGTATTAGCTCTATTTCTTTCTCTCATTAGCACAAAACCAGCAAGATGCAGTTGTCAGTTGCACAATCACAGGTGGCAATACCCAAATCAAAGAAACAGACCCTCCTCCTAAAAGAAATTTCCAAGAGTTTGCGTGTATATCACCAAACTAATACTGAGTTGTTATATATCCCAATAAAAATTAACTGGTGGTAAACATTCTCTTCTCACATCAAGTTAAGCAGAGTTACATTTGGAGAGGATGTACCTTCAGAGCAATTACTTATAATAGCTGGGAGGAAAATACTTAATTTGTTATCTTAAAAAGCCGTGAACATAAGAGCAGTGAATTAAGTAATCTGTTGAGGGAGCCTTGCAGAATAAAGAGTTTTTAATGGCATTTAACATTTGAGTTCTGCCTTCCAAATTAACATTACTGTAAGCCAACTGCTAAAAAAAAAGAAGTTGTCTTGGAGAATTCACTTCGGTGAAAATGATGCATCTTTTCTGAAATTGATAGCATCAAACATGGTTCCTGTTTTCTCAAGTTTTCTACCTAATCTGTGAGCTTGGGTTTGACTCACAGGCCATACAGAACTATGATTTGATGTTGTATGAACAGCTCTGGAAGAACTTTTCCTCTTTTAAAAATGCACAAGGATTTCTTCAACTCCCTTGACTTGTTGCAAGCCACTATTTTCCAAATGACTGAACCTGCAAACAAAATTGGAATTGCTCCAACCTTTGGAGAAAACTTAAAAGTATTTTCCTGTCACAAATTATGGACAATGAACAGAGGAGTATTCAGCGTTCTTGAATCGTCACTACCCCTGATAATGTCACCTAATTCAGGTAATGAAACGTCTGCAAGAAAACAACCAAGCTCAGAGAGCACCCAGGACCCCTCATTTCCTGAGCTATAAATATTCTCCTTTATTGTCACTTAATGTTCATTTTTCTTACAAGGATAAAGTAATATTCAGCACCGTGATTGACTGAGCTTCTAATATCTTGTCAGATTTTGTTTGTTTGTTTATTTGGATAGGAAGACATCTTGCTTTGCAAGTAACGGGTAGTTCTCAACTTACGACAGTTCATTAATGACCATTCAAAGTTACAACAGCACTGTAAAAAGTGCCTTATGGCCATTTTTCACAGTTACAACATTTAATAATAATAATAATAATAATAATAATAGTAAAGTTGGAAGGGACCTTGAAGGTCATCTAGTCCAACCCCCTGCTCAGGCAGGAAACCCTATACCATTTCGGACAAATGGCTGTCCAGTCTCTTCTTAAAAACTTCCAGTGTTGGAGCATTCACCGCTTCTGGAGGCAGGTTGTTCCACTGGTTAATTGTTCTCA
>NW_015395753.1:0-2784 GCF_001527695.2 Protobothrops mucrosquamatus | reverse complement strand
ATTACAGATCCTAGATTTTCCTTACTGACTTTCATTTTAGGCAAATACGTCCGGAAAGGCACCATCAATCAATATTTTAAAATGGTGCTAATCTTAAACAAGATTGGTATAGAGATAAGTTTTTTTCTAAAATCACCATCCTATCCTCATTTACTTATCAGTAAGCCCTTTTAACCCAAAGGCTTCTTTCTTAAAAAAACATACCTGCATTGTTAATCTCATATTTCTTTAGTGGTATGTTTTATTTTTTCTTCTTTTATTGTTGTGTTAAACATTATTTTAAGTTTTTTTTAATCAAGAACAGTAGGACATCAGAACAATGAAACATTGAAGTATGTAGAATTGAGACAATATCAAAGGGAAAATAGTGTTTTTATACACAGGTGAAAATAGGGTATCAGGACCTAAGGAAATCTGATTGGAAGAAATGGTGAATGCTCCAACAGTGGAAGTTTTTAAGAAGAGACTGGACAGCCATTTGTCTGAAATCGTATAGGGCAGTGTTTCTCAACCTTCACAACTTTAAGGCATGTGGACTTCAACTCCCAGAATTTCACAGCCAATGGATGAGAATTAAAACCAGAAACATGAGTTCAGAGGATAATCTTTACCACTGAAACTCAGAAACACATTTTAGCCCTTGGAAAAGAAACAGGATGCAAGTGTCTAGGGAAGGGAAAAAAGTTAAAAAGAAGATGAAAGGCTGGAAACAGGAAAAAAAAAAAAGATGCAGGTTTTATGCATAGCAGCACCATAGATGAGTGCAAAACTGCTGAGGTCTGTTACACCACTCAATTAAGAAGTTGGAAGAACTTTGATTAAAAAATAGTAATCGCTTTCATTGTCTCTGTACTAATGCTCAGAGTATGTAAATACACTGATTAGAGTCCTTGGAAATTAACATGGTTTATAAACCTCATAACTAAGTAAGTAAGAAATAAATGGAAACAAGATGCTTGAATTATACGTTATATATTAATAGGTTCCTCTTATATGTTAATATATTAGGCATAACTGAGAACAGATCGAACATTTCATGGGATTAGAAGATTGCAGTTGAAGAATATTAACCTGTTTAAAAAGGAAAAGAGGCGGTAGAAAGGGAGTACAAATTGTACAGCATGTTAAAAGCATCCACATCTTCCCACAAACCCAAGGGAAATGATCTTTGTGGCACTAATGAGAGCATTTGAGTTAAGAAAGAGGAAGAAGAAATAAACATGTTTGCAGAGCTTTCAAACAAGGCATATCGTAGTAGCACTGAGGGTGGGGGTTAATTACCCCCAACATCTTTTGAAAGATACACTTTGCCAAGCGTGATCCTCTCAGGAAAGCTTTGACTTGTCTTGTTGACAACTTCCTTATTCTTCAGAGAGTACAGTAAAGGAAAACATAAGGAGTTCAGCTATCCTTGACTTGACCCTAATCAAGTAGGTAATAAAGCAGAAGCAGTGGGATCCTTGGAGGGGGGAAGCCACCTCCCCCCCGTTTAATATTGCAGTCAAAGGAACAGATTTTAAGAAACAACGGAGTTAGTAATAAGTAGAAATACGTGGCAGGAGAATCTGGTAGGAAAGGGGCCAAAGATGGATGAGCATTCCCCCCCAAAAGATGCTAAAAGCATAAAACACAAACAGTTGCAATAACAAGGAAAATGGAAGAAGCAGAAAAAGCCACTGTGTGTTTTTTTTAAAAAAATTATTTAGAATAATATATATATATCACAGTAGCTAGATTTTGGAAAAGCTGTAGACATAATATATCTTAATTTCAGGAAATCGTTTGGCAAAGTAATCCATGATGTTTTGACTGGCAAGCTAGTTAAATCTGGACTGTTGGGTAAATCCACAGCTCAAAAACTATTCAACACATGCTTGTCAACAGTTCCTGGTCAAATGGGAGAAAAATATCAGGACTTATTTCTATCCTGAGGCCTGTTCTCTTACCGTCTCAGAGAGCAGGACCTGGAACACTGGCCTTATGTTTCATAGGAAGATACATCTGGACTGAATTTTCTTAAACAAGAACAGTTCATTATGAACCAATTATTGAGGGGTACTGCAATAGAAAGTCTCTGATGGGATGTTTTGGCATCCTCCACGGAGCAGAAGCTTGGACATGATCATTTGAAAGGATTCCTTATCCAGTTCTGCAGTTCTGGCCCCGTAGCACATCATGGATGTGACACCCGTAATAGTAAATGAATTTCCTGTGTTCCCTTCCTCCAGCTTTCTAAAGTAACCATGTTTGGGAAGTTAGAAATGCCCACATTTAGAAACAGAGAACAATAATATCTCAGGCTATTTCAAAAGTGCCCACAGTAGAGAAATAAAGGGAATAAATAATATTTTAAGCCATCTCAAAAAAAGTGAAGCATAAGGGTCTTTCAAGAATAATGTGTTCTGCTGTTATTTATAAACACCAATTTACTTTGGTAATAGCCAACTTAATGGAAGCTTTGTGCAGCTCTTCTGACCTCTTCTAGTCAAGAATGCGCTTGTGCCAATGTCAATAGAAGAGGATTACTAAAATACACAGTTGAAATATTTTACAGTACTACATTGTAGACCACCATGCAAAGTTACTGCATAAAAACTGGATATCCCTTGCAAAGCTCATGCCCTATGGAAGCAGCACTGTTTAACGGTTTTGCAAATGAAACATGTTACAATAAATTCACAATAAGGTTAAGATGCTATGTTTAAATGTGAGTGTGTGTGTGTGTGTGTGTTAGAGAGAGAGAGAGAGAGAGAGAGAGAGAGAGAGAGAGAGAGAGAGAGAGAG
>NW_015395752.1:5590-9346 GCF_001527695.2 Protobothrops mucrosquamatus | reverse complement strand
GGGGGGGGGAATTTGCTGAAGTGGAAGAACCTTGCGTGACAGATGATGCCCCATGGATGTCACCTTGGCTGTGGTCCTATCCCAGCCACAATGCATGACCAGCACATCTGCTTGGCGTTTTGCCAGACGTCGACTAATCTTCCCCCCTTTTTTTGTGCTTTCAGGGAATAGGGGCATCCCTTGGGCCCACCCTGGGGACTCCCCAAGTGGCCATGTTTTGTGGAAAACTGGTCCTCCATCTCAACGTCCAGACAGGACGCTGGGAGCCCGATGCCATCAACACTCGGACCTGCTTTCGTACCACAGAGGAGATCCGGAGCTACTGCCAGGAGGTACACAAACTGGCGTGTGTACACGCACACACACACACACACACACACACACATACATACATTCATAAACGTGCAAACCCCCATCTTCTTCCCATCCTTCCAAGCTCACTTTTTTCTCTTCCCAACTTCAGGCAGCCCTGACTTGCAACCACAGCGGAGCCCAAAATTTCCGTTGCTAGAACAGGATAGTTGTTAAGCGAGTTTTTACCCCATTTTACAGTCTTCTTTGCCCAAGCTATTGTGAATCACTGCAATTGTTAAGTTGGTAACATGGTTGCTGAGCGAATCCAGGTTCCCCCCCCCCCCCGTTGACTTTGCTTGCTGGAAGTCATCTGGGAAGGTCGCAAATGGTGATCACATGACTCTGGGACTGTGCCATTGTAACTTTGAACGGTCACTAAATGAATGGTTGTAAGTCAAGGACTACCTGTACTCCTTCTCCTGATGTCATCACCACCTTCCCACTCTTTCATCACGACTCCTCTGAGCCAGTCCTTCTGCTGTCAGTCTTGATGTTCCTACAAATCCATCTTTTTTTAATTTTCAGCCTCCTCTTGGTTTATTTTTATTTGTTTTATTTAGAAAATTTATATTGTCGCCTACTCGCGACTCAAGGTGGCTTACAGGACACAAAAGCACAATATAAAAATAATAAAAATAATAAAATATTAACCCTCCACCACCACCCCAGCACCCCCTTGCTTCCACCAGGCCTATTCTTGTCTAATCAACCAACACCTCTTCTATTGACAGTCCTAGGAACTCAGGAAACAACCTTCAGTTCCTCTTAAATTTTTCTCAAACTCTCTGACAGAATCTCCAACTGGGGTTAACGGAGGGAAAGAGAAGTCACATGTTCTACAGGTAGTCCTTGAGTTACAACTGTAATGGGTAGGCTCCATGTTGTAAGTCATGATGGTCACAAAGCAGGCTGGTCATATGACTGACCTGATTTTATGATCTTTTTTGTGGCAGCCAGTAGTTTTGCCAACCTCCCCCCACCCACATACACACACAAAAATAAATGTCGGTTTTCAGTAAAATGGTCATAAAATGTTGCCCATGACTATGAGATGCTGCAAATGCTCATAAATGTGGCCTGCTTACTGAATGTCTGAAGTGTGATCACATGACTGTGGGGGTGGCCCAACCATTGTAACTTCAAAACCAGGACACATGTAACCTCCTTACTTAGGTCCATCATAACTTCAAATGGTTACTATCTGTATTTCTATTGGGTCCTTTTTTTCTCCTTCAAGGATCTGGATTGTTCCTTCAATAACATTGAGTGTGTCATCTCACACTTATTGTTCAGTGCAAAGAAAACTACCACCAAGTCCCAACAAGAACCAAACTATCTATTGGACTTAATTACCATCCATTTGGGGTTGATTCATATTGGATCAGAGTTTGCCAACCTTGGCAGCTTTAAGACATGTGAACTTCAACTTGGGAAGTTGAAGTTGACATGTCTTAAAGTTGGCAAAGTTGGCAAAACCTTGCGTGGCTAGAGCCTCTAAGATGATCTGCACCAAAACTGGTCCTTCAGATCCTTCAATAGTGCACTTACCACCACTATAATGAAGCACATCCATCTTGCTGTTGACTGTCCTCTCCTTCCCTTTCCTTCTACCATGCACGATTGATCCAAAATGTGATAATTTGAAATTGATAATTACTATCTTGAGTGAGAGCTGTAGATTAATGTATTCTGTGATCCATTTGTTTGTTTTCCTGTCTATTTACGGTATTGTACTACCGAGATGACGGAACATCTCTGAAGCTAAGCCAATCTAAAACTGTAGAATACATGGATGGAAAAGGGGGATCAGCAACTCCAGAGGTGCTATTCAGAGGAGCAAGATGGAGTGCATTTATACATCACCCTCTGAAGCAGTGGTTCTCAACCTGTGGGTCGGGACCCCATTTGGGGTCGATCGACCATTTCATGGGGGTCGCCAAGCAAGGCTGTCCGCCATTTTTTTTGTCTGCCATTTTTTTTGTCCGCCATTTTTTCCCCTTTTCCGGCGGGTGCCTTACCTCCCTTGGGCTGGGCCAGCTGGTGGTCGGCCTGCTCCGTCTCTGCCGCTTGCCAGCTACGCCTTGGCCGGCACAGGGGGCGGAACCACACATGCGCGGCGCTCCCGGGCAGGGAAAGTCCTCGACTTACGACCGGTTTAGTCCTCGACCTATGACCGGTTTAGTCCTCGACTTATGACCGGTTTAGTCCTCGACTTACGACCGGTTTAGTCCTCGACGTACGTCCGGTTGGGGTCGCGGCATTAAAAAGGTTGAGAACCACTGCTCTGAAGTGTCTCAAGGGAGAATGGCCTGCTTTTCTCTGCCCTCTGTTTGATGTCCTACTAACAGCCATTTGCCCTGCAGGTATATCCAGAGCTGCAGATCACTAATGCTGTGGAAGGGACGCAGCCAGTTACCATAGACAATTGGTGCAAGAAGGGCCGGTCATTATGCAAAGGCCAGATGCACATTGTGGTACCCTACCAGTGTCTTGGTAAGCACAGAGTCCAACTGCCTGAACTGTTTGGGGATGATAAGGACTGACTTTAAAATTGGGAGTGAAATCATGTGTTGTTGTTATTTGCCTTGCGCCTTCTGTTCCCTTGGGTGTTGTGCCTTTGAAAGCATCAGCTTGAAGGCAAGGAGTGTCTTGCTACTGATAGTTGCAAGCCTCCCCCTTCCTCGGGAACCTTTTAGCAAATGGGGGCTCAAGATTTAAAATGTGTAGTGTAGGCCAGTGTTGCTCACTCTCATCAGATTTAGGATGGATGGACTTCAGCTCCCAGAATTCCCCAGCCAACCAACATGTTGAAGTTGAAGTCCACCCATCCTCCACCTGCCGAGGTTCAGAAACCCTGGTGTTGACTCATGCTACAAAGTTATATACACTTAGCTCTGATTCAGTGGAATTGGAAGTTATATGCACTTAGCCCAATTCAGTGGGATTTTATTTTTGAGCAGAAATAAAGAAGCTGCTTTTGTTGCAAAAATTGATTGTGCGCAAGGCTTCTGTGTGTCATTCTTTCCAGGAAAAAGTGCAGTGGTAGCACTTTTTTTTCTAAATGCTTATTGCATTATAATTAGCAAAGTAAGCAACTTGAAATCCGTCAATAGTTTAGAGACTCAGTATCCATGGGGCACAGCAGAATGGCCAGTGACAAGGAATTAGGAGTTGCAACCCAAACCCAAAGACACCAAATTGTCTATTTATTTATTTATTTATTTATTTAACAGAATTTATATGCCGCCCTTCTCCCCATGGGACTCAGGGCGGCTCACAGCATATTAAAACATCATACAAAAAATTTCCCCTACTAAAAACCAATTAAAACCCAAATATTGGTAGCTGTGGCTCTTTAAAATCGTTAAAAATTGTCCCTATTTAAAACTCACCCTAGGTCAG
>NW_015395752.1:0-5463 GCF_001527695.2 Protobothrops mucrosquamatus | reverse complement strand
CGCAACTGGTAAATCAGGCGCACCTGATAAAACGCCCCCCTGGTCACGGCCGACAAATGATCTTCCAGTGTCAGCCGTGGATCCAGGAGGACTCCCAGATTGCGCGCCCTCTCTGAGGGGGCCAAGGATTCGCCCCCTATAGACAGCGATGGAACCAACTGACTATGCCGGGGCGCCGGCAGCCACAGCCACTCGGTCTGTGGCTGTAATTAACTTATCCCTGTAATTAACTCAGAATATATCTTGCAATTCTTGGAGTTTTCCAAACTTGGAGTTGCAGATAATTTTTTACCTTATTACTTTTCCAGGCAGAAATTTTTTACAGAAATGAGATCTATTGCTTGTCCAGAGAGATAAATCTTTCATTTTTGCCTGCTTTGCACATGCTTTGATGGCAATCTTGTCTTTTGTCAAATTAAACTTTCGTCCATCCTGATGAACCTTTGGCAAATTAATACCTTCCGTGCTTGTCAGATTTCAGATCCCATAATTCCAGGCCATTTTGATTGGGTATTATGGGAGTTAGTCACGATCAGACCAAATCTGATCTACCTCGAGGAAAATTTGAGGACAAACTTTCATGCCTTCTAAACTGGTGTAGTGTTGTTAAGCTACTTTTCTCTGTGTGAAGAATCAAAGTGGTGGAGCAGTGGAACGTGAAGATTTCCTGATCTTAAACTATTGGATCCTAGATCCCATCATCCCGAGTTAGCATGGTCAAGGTTGCTGAGAGTTGTAATCAATAAAAACCCTCCATTAGTGACCCAAAACATGGAAGAACAGAGGAATCATTATAATCTTAGTAATTGTAGCCTATCCTGCCAGGCATAGCTACAATAAATACCTCACCATTGCTCCTGTAATAAACCCTTGACACCAGTACCTACTTGCTGTTCTCTTCCCCCAGTGGGCGAGTTTGTGAGCGAAGCACTTCTTGTACCAGACAAGTGCAGATTCCTACACCAAGAGAAAATGGACTCCTGTGAGACCTACTTGTATTGGCATAGTGTGGCTAAAGAGGTGAGTTGCTGTGGGCTTCTTATCAAGTGCATTCCAGCATTTCCACTTGAGTCCATGGAAGTTAAAAGGGCTGGCAAGGATTTGAAGAGATAAAGAGATTTTTATCAAGACCATACTGAATTGTTGAGCCCTTCCTCCAAACAGGGTTGATAAGGGATTGCTTCTTTGCCTTCTTATTAAAGTCTCTAGGAAAATGTCATCATGGGATAAGCAGTCTAGGAGAAACCACATTGAACATTAGCCAGACAGTGGGAACGTCTGAAAACATTGGTTTGATGGTGATCTTGTTCTTTTAAAAGAGAAAGTTGGACAGATGTGGTGAAATACTCAAACTTCACATGTCTTAAGGTTTATAGCAGTGAGTAAGACCAGGATTTAAAGACCATGGGAAGCCCCAGGCTGTTCCTCTCCTGTACTAGCAGCTCCAGAGGAATATGTAAGGTATCCCATGCAATGGAAAAAACAAATAGTGTAAGTGTCTTTATTTCACCAAATGCTTATAGAATGCTGGATTATTATGAAACAAGCTTTTTAAGCTTTATTTGCTCTTTTTTAATGTAGAACACATCCAAGTTGGGGTTTGTGAGCTGGTTGCATTCTGACATAGAGCTAAACTTTGACTTGGTGCTGTGGCTGTGCCAATTCATGATCTCTATGCGTAAATGTGTACAACTCCATTTTCAGCGTGGACAAACTCAAATGAAAGGCCAATTTGGGTTATCACACATAACTTCATTAACCATGATTATGAAGCCAAAGTGAACTTCATGAGGGTGTTTCTGCTTTTCCCCAATTTCATGTTTCTCCATGCCTGTAGTATTTTTCTGGCCTGTTGACTAGCATGAACCCAGAATTCCACATTTCAGGTATAATGGAAAACTCTGGCATAATATGTTAAGATCCTTGCATCAAAACTGCTTTTTGAAGGAAAGGACACATGAAGATGCAATGGCTGTTCCTAATGGTTGTCTGAATCAAGCCCTCTCCTAAATTAGTGTTCACCCAGATCAAATCATTTTTAGTTGTGGTTAAACATAGCTATGATGATTACCTAATCCAAGCCAGTTTTGTAATGGTATGTTGGAAAGACCTTGGGAGAGCAGGCCCAGAGATGCTACTTAGGGAACAGCCAGATAAGAGACAGCATAGCCCACAGCTGCATAACAGGTAGATAAAGAGGCTCAGAAACCCTCTCTAGTTTTTCAGTCTGTAAAGGAGATGAGGGTAGGTGTGGCCTGGTGGCCTAGAGGTGGAGCTCTTGCCTCACAATCAGGAGGCTGTAAGTTCGATCCTAGGTAGTGGTAGATATTTCTCTCTTGGGGTGTATAGAGAAAATATCTGCTGCGAACTCTGTATAGGCGTCAGGAAGGGCATCCGGCCAGTAAATTCTCAACTTCATTCAGTCACCCCGATTCCACCCCGATGCAAGAGATTATAGGGGGAAAAACCAAGGAGATGGGAGTAGAATTGTATTTTCAGACATGAAAGATGCTGTTAATATAGCTTTACAGTAAAGTAGAATTAGCTCATATGGTCACGTTTCCAGTCTGGTCTACCTAGTAAGGCTGACAAGTTTTCAAAGCACACACAGTGTTGCTCACGTCAGTTATCTGAGTTCACATGATAAAACTCAACTGTATGGCCTAGGTTTACATGGCACTCTAGGCAGGTTCAAGGTGTTGTGTGAACCAGTCTCAGGGTGTTACATTGCAGCATTTTAACCTTGTTCATATCCACCTTTCAGGCCTGCAGTGGTGAACATCTTGAGCTACACAGCTATGGCATGTTACTACCTTGTGGAGCTGACCGTTTCCGAGGTGTGGAGTATGTGTGCTGCCCCTCACGCCCGCCAGCCATCAGGGTGGAACAGTCTACAGAGGCTCCCCCTGTGGTTGCCCATTTAAGGGAAGAAGCCCTGCGCAGGTGAGCCAATGGGTTGGGGCAGATCCAGCTGCTTAGGAAGGTGGTTAAGATCTACATTGAGATCCACAATTTATTTTTGCAAGGCTTATTTAATCTTGAATTTTTCTGGATCTGGATCTTAAAGGAAAATCTGCAAGGAAATGTTTAGATATATGTATGTATGTATGTATGTATGCATATACAATTTATCTATTAGTGCAAAATTGAAGACACTGCTCCTACAGGTATTATATAGTTGAAAGGAATATTTGCCTTTTCTCATGGGGAAAAGTCTCTCTGGTTCCTTTGCCCTGCTCCTATAAATGCATCCTCTTGCTTGATGGATCTGTTTGAGATATTAACTTGATGGATTTTTTTTTCTTCAGCAATAAAGTACCAACAGGACGTATTCCAACAGAGGAAGAAAGCTTGGAATTGGAGGAAGACAGGAATATGGATGGAGAAGAGGAAGAGGAGGTAGAAGAAGAGGAAGAAGAGGAGGAGGAGGAAGAAGAAGAAGAGGAAGAGATTCCTGGAGAGAGTGTTCCTGACTCTAACCTCTTCCATGCTGCCAGGGATGACTATTTTGTGGAACCAGAATACTACGATGACAGCATCACTCAGACCACCATCACCACTACAACTCAGACCACAGAAGAAGATGTCAAAGGTAAGCAGTGGAGGGAAAGACCCATCTTAAGAGTCAACCTCATGGAGCACCTTCCAAATTCCATGTTCTTTCTTTCTCTTCCTTACTATCTCAACCTCCCAAGGGAGTGAGACCATATCAATGAAGAAAGAGAAGGTCAGCCTCTAATGCTTCTCTGGATGACCATACAGTTGGATTAAATGTGTAAACAGGGACAACATCACTTTCTAAAATCTTTTTGGCCTCTGAGAACCACAGAGGGCGTTGCTGGTGATTTCATGAAATCTCCAGATACACAAGGTAAACAAAAGGTTTGGCCTTTGAGGTTGTTTTGACGGATTTGAGGTTAATTTATCCTCAAATGTCTCCCTAAAACAAAAAGCTGGATGCTCTGGGACTGCGAAAGGGGCCCTGAGGGGGCAGGGCATCTAAAGGCCATAGGCAATGATGGTTACAAATCTGTGGTAGTCCTTGAGTTAACAGCCATTTATTTAGTGACCATTTGAAGGTACAACAGCACTGAAAAAAAGTGGCTTATGACCATTTTTCACACTTATGACCAGTGCAGCATCCCCATGGTCACCTGGTCAAAGGACTGAGGACTGGTATGAATTCATGATAGTTGTAGTGTCCCAGGATCATGTTATCACCTTTTCTGACCTTCTGACAAGCAAAGTCAATGGGAAAGCTAGATTCATTTAACGGCCCTGTGGCTAACTTAACAGCTGCAGTGATTTACTTAACAACTGTGGCAAGAAATGTCATAACACGTGGCAAAACTCACTGAACTGTCTTGCTTAGGAACAGAAATTTGGGGCTGCCTTGTGGCTGTAAGTAGAGGACAACCTGTGCATCTGGGGGGGGGAGAGAGAGAGACCACCATATGAAAACTGTTAATGATGAAAGAAGTCCTTTTTTTTTTTTTCTTCAAGGGCTTCTCAGAACTTTGAGCCAACGGCAGTCATGGTAAAATCAGTGCTCAAGGACAGATCAAAAGAGAGAAGGATATAGATTCTGCAAAATAGGGGCCTCTGGGGCACAGAAAGTAGAGAGGCAAGATGCAAGCTACTACTAGGTTGAGAAAGAAGGAAACACTCAGCTGTTCAGCTGCTTCTCTGAGTGCCCATCATCTCCTCCTCTTCACAATGGAGAGCCTGTTTTGGAGACAGCTCTAAACCTGGCTCTGCCTGACACTAGGGGGTAGAGGATGCTTAGCAGCAAAGCATCCTTTTGAGGGGGAAATGAAGGGGCTCATGTGCTTCCTTCTGTCCTGAACCAAATCACTGCAGGAGGCTGTGCCCAAACAGATTTGTATGCGTGGATGGTTTTAAATATTTGAGATAGGTGACTTCTGCAGGGTCAGGCCCTTTTAGCAGAGGAAGCAATTGGGTGTGCTTTGCATGCTTTGGAATGCAAATCCTTCGATGTCAGGCTGCTACAGGAATTGGGTCCAACGGGGAGAGTAATTGAATAGTTATTATATTCCAGGAAGAGTAGTGATTGGAGTTGAATTTCTGAGCAAGGGAGAATCCTATGGCAATTAAGAATTTACACACTGAGCCAGATCTCAAATCTTTCACGAACTCTTGCAGTGCTACCCTCTCTTAAGGAGAAATTGGATTGTCTCTTATACCTAGTCCTCATCATGTCTGTTAATAATGGATGAGTGTTTACATTCTCTGCATTCCTATGCCCCCCCCCTTTTAGATAAGTCCATCTTGTTAGGCTTTGATTCACCCACTAACTGGCATAGAGTACTTTCCATTTGGCCATGTTTGCTGGAGCCAAAAGTGTTGTTGTCCAAAATATTTCAAAGGCAACAGCTTACCTTATCTCTGGTTTTTTTTTAAGACCAATAAGAAGGCCTGGTCTTGTGTAACATGACTGCTGTC
>NW_015395751.1:0-9347 GCF_001527695.2 Protobothrops mucrosquamatus | reverse complement strand
TAAGAGTACAGGTTTGGGATCTCCACTTCAAAATTGAAATTATTAACATATTTAAAAATCATATTGGAGAATCTCTTGACACAACGTTTATATTTATTTGAGACATTCTGAAGGAGAAAAAAGATTTTATTTAGTATGATAATTGGAGCTAGGAGAGATTTTCTATTGGTTTGACAGATGTAATTAAGAGAATTCCAACGGATTGTTTTGTGCTTATAAAGTGGATTTGAAAATGGGTTTCATACACAAAGAGAATAAAACACTTTAGTAATTCCTAGTTTGCAAAATATTATTGAAAGTGAATTTGAAAGTATGTTAAAAGGACATTAAAAAGATGCATTAGAATTTATTTTAGTTATAAAGATGAAGTGTTAGTTTTAAAATGAATAAAAAAATTATAAGGTTAAATTTGAAAGAGTATAATGATTTTTTGTTAATATAGTTTAGAAAGATTAGTAAGTGTAAATAGAAATATACTATATATCACTTCACATAATGGGAAAAAAATAAAAAAATGGATTTGGTTAGGAATGCAATGTAAACTGTTTTAAACAAAGATACTTTTATTTTGTTTCTGTTGGGATATTGTTTCTAGTTTTCATGCTTGAAATAGAAAAAAATGATATTCAGAATTTAATAATTGTGTAGATATACAACTGGCTCCTAGTAATTATCGGTAATGTAGTACTTAACTGTGTTAGTCAGAAATCAACACTTTTCTACTTTCCCACTTTTTCATCTTTTTTTGTTAATCTCCCCTTTTTTAATCTTTATTTTCATTGTTTTGTGCTATAATAAACATTAACAAAATTTTCAAAATATTTGAAGCTCTTGGACTACAATCTTCCCAGTTTGAATGGCAAGGAATGAATAATGTAGGATATTGGGGGGACATCGTTCTGTTTAAAAATACCACTGCAGTGCTATAAGATGGCTTGACGTGGAAGTTTTTATAATATATCTCAGGGGTGTCCAAACTTGGCAACTTTAATACTTGTGGACTTCAACTCCCAGAAGTCCTCAGCCAGCCATGCTGATATATTTGGAAAGCATCTCTGCCTTATTCAGTTAAAACTATATTTGCAGTTCTTTGGTTTCGCTTTGCACTACATGGGAACCCATCCAACCCATGATGCAGCTCAAACAATATGAACAAATGCAAGTTGCAGCAAAAGAACAAAATACAAGTAGTGTTTATTGTCCACTTGTTCAGCAACCAAAGTCGTGATGGGGCTGAACAAGGGATACTTACAACAGGTCCTCAAAGCTGCAGCTGCTGCAACACCCCCTTGGTCATGTGACTGCAATTCAGGTGCTTGGCCACTGGCTCAATTATGTCACAGCATCCCAGATACATAACCAGCATTTGCAACCTTCACAGCTGGCTTCCCACCAGCAAAACCAATGGGAAAGCTAGCTGAAGGTAAAAATGGCCATCAAATGACTGTGAGATGTTGCAGCTGTGTGGGATTCACCTAACAACAGCAATAGCAATAGAACTGCTGTTGCTATGTTGGTTGTTGTTGTTTGTCCATCGATTTCGATGAAGACCTTGACATCTTATGGATTATGGGCCATCAGCGGTGTGTCCGTAGATGGCTGATGAGACCGATGCTAGCATGGAATGTTCTGCCACATACTGAACAGAGAAATGTGGTCACTATTGCTTCAGCATTTGCAGCTCTGGCTTTACGGAGTGCTCGCTTCTCTTGTGCCAAGATTGTCCTTCTGTGTTCATATGTCTGGCAACCCTGGTAAACCAGGGTACGCCATGTCGGTCGATCATGCGCCAGAGATTCCCAAGAGATGGTATCGATATCCAGGGACTTGAGAGATGCTTTCAGCGTGTCTTTGTATCGCTTCTTTTGTCCCCCGTGCGATCGCTTTCCTTGAGACAGCTCACCATAGAAGAGCTGTTTAGGGATGCGATGGTCTGGCATCCTTACGTGGCCTGCCCAGCGCATCTGGGCTTTCATCAACAGAGTGTAAACTGATGATAGGCCTGCTCTGGAGAGGACATGTGTATCTGGTATCTTATCCTGCCACCGGATCCTCAGAATTCTGCAAAGGCAAGTCATGTGGAAGTAATTCAGTTGCCTGACGTGCCTCCTGTACACTGTCCAGGTCTCACTAGCATACATTAGGGTAGTTAGCACTGCTGCCTGGTAAACTTTAAGCTTAGTAGCAAGGCTTATTCCACGGCGGTCCCACACGTTAGTCCGCAGTCTGCCAAATGCAGAACTTACCTTGGCAATTCTACAGTTGACCTCGATGTCAGTTGTCACTGCACGGGAGAGGGTACTACCAAGATACGTAAATTGGTCCACTGCTTGCAGCTTTTGTCCCTTCACTGTGATGGTAGGCTGTTGGTATTGGGCTTTTGGAACTGGCTGGTATATCACTTCAGTTTTCTTCGTGTTGATAAAGAGGCCAAAGTTGTCACAAGTGACTGCGAATTTGTCCATGCTGGCTTGCATTTCCTGCTCCGATCCTGCATTAAGGGCACAGTCATCAGCAAAGAGAAGATCTCATAGCAGTCTCCTTTACCTTGGTGACAGCCTGGAGTCTTCGCAGGTTGAACAATTTCCCATCGGTTCTGTACCTCAGATTAACTCCCACTGAGCTGTTCTGAAAGGCGTCAGACAGCATAGCTGAAAACATCATGCTGAACAAGGTTGGTGCCAGTACGCAGCCTTGCTTAACGCCATTTGTGACAGGGAAAGCCTCTGAGGCTTCACCGTTGCTCAGAACACGAGCCGCCATGCCATCATGGAACTGCCGTACCATCAGAATAAATTTGTCAGGGCACCCAAACTTTGACATAATCAAGCCTTACAACTGTGTTACTTAGCAAAGGGGTTCCCGGTTCCAATTACCGCTGGCAAGTGATGACCATTTTTACAATGTAACAAGGCAGCTCTAAAAAAACTATAGATCAGTGATGGTGAACCTTTTAGACACCAAGTGCCCAAAAACCATGCCGCTCCCGCCCTCCCGCAGGGCCGCCTCCACAGCCCGCTGCAGATCGCCCAGGCGGTCCTGCAGTGCCATGGAGGTCACACCCTCCGCCCGCCCTCCACAGCATCATCTGCATGCAACAGGGCGCAAGGGCGAAGTCTTGTCCCTGCTGCCCGGCTGCCATGTCCTTGGTTGTGCTGCTCTGCCTGGGCCACGCCCGGGGGCGACTCTCCTCCAGGGGGGCTGCTGGTGAGGGGGCCACAGGGGAGGCAGGGCTGGGGCAACAGTGTACGTGCCCACAGAGAGGGCTCTGAGTGCCGCCTCTGGCACATATGCCATAGGTTCGCCACCACTGCTATAGGACTTATTCCAAACTCGCTCCATGGTAGCAAAAAAGGGCCTCCTGCATCTTCAGTACAAAATTCCAGTTACATGCATTTCATTATACTCCATACATCACAGACTAATACTTGATAAAGACAATGTATATTTATTCACTTTACAAAGGAGAGCAACATTAGGTTGCAACAGCTCCAATTATAGACAAATTAAACTGTACATTATACTGGTGAATGGCTCAAAAACGTTACCCAATTGTTTATATCACTTCAGTTTAATTGAGCTAACAGCAACCCCATTCTTCCCAAGATTAAAAATCCATAATAAATGTATACGTTTTTGTGTAACGTTATTCACAAGTCTCTGCCCTCCCCATTTTCATTATTTTTCTTCCGCCAAAGAACTCTCTGGGTCAGCAGTAAACTTATATACAAGCGCAAAAAAACCAAAAAGTTAGGATTAAGCACGGGTCTTTTTTTAAGTACATGAAAAATGACTGATTTACACACACATATAAAAAAGTCAGTTTAGTCTTAAAACCTGGTTTGCAATGTATCATTGCTAAGGTATGAAATAATTCTCTTATGAGAGAATGGATATTGAGGAGGAAAGAGGAAGAACTACCAAGAAATTCAAAGTAATGTTTTTGAGTCTTACAAAAATATTTATTTTCTTCCAAAAAATTTAACTAAAGCAGTTTAAGATAGAGTGGTCTTCAATCCATCAGAATTTAAAGCAAAGCTGCAACAGGATCATCACCCAATGGGGATTGATAAGCTATTAGACTTGAACTGTAAAATGAATATCCAAATAAAAGAAATAATTTGCTTGCTATGTGGAAGAAATTTGTTTCACTGTGATCCCTAGAAATATAGAACTGAAGAACAAGAAGGATGGCATCATTATGCACTCCAGGTTTGGAAACAGAGTTTTCCAATATGCCATCAGATATATTAGGTATCAAGTGTGCACTCCTTGTTGTGATCCAAGTGGCTTCCAGCATGGCAATCCAGAAGTGACACATTTTGGTAGCCGGCTCCAACAAGCTTTCTTTCTTTAAACAGTATGCTATTCTTCTTCACTTTCATTTTCTGGATCCAAATCTGACTCTCCATTGATTTCTTTTTCTATTGCCATCTCTTGCTCATTGTCCGACTGTTCATCTCTCTCATTGTTCTCCTCATCTTCCTTCTCTTCATCTTCATCCCAATTTTCCTGAAGGAGAGCACAACAAAACATTCATTCACCATAATCGTGTGTAACTTCTTAAGTACGGAAAGAAAGTCACCGAACGTTACTTACATCTGAATCTCTCTCTGCAACCATCTCGTCGTCTGAACCATCGTCCGATGATTCTGTCGATAAAAAACACGAATGTTCAATATTTGTAACTAAAGAAAATAAACATTGTCTACTGACACCAAAAATGTGTTTGAGAAGTTTTTTAGGAGTGCATCTCATAAGTATACCTACAGGTAGACCTTGCTTAATAATTGCCCTATTTAGCAACTGTCTGCAATTATGACGGCACTGAAAAAGTAACTTCACCATCAGTCCTCACTTTGACGACTTTGCAATGTCCCTACAATCACAGGATTGACATTTGGGCACTTTCCATCCAATGGGTATTTACAACTATTGCAGCATCTCGCAGTCACAATTGCCGTTTGCAGCTTCACAACCGGCTTCTGACAAACTGAGTCAATGGCAAAGCTGGCATTAAAATTACATGTTGTTATCATGTGATGTCTGATTAGTGACCACATTGCTTAGTAATAGAGTTGCCAGCCCCAACTATAGTTGTAAGGAGTACCCATATCTTGGTTTTATGGAGTAACTCATAAGAAGTCATATCCTTATGAACTCAAGGATCCTGAAAAGACTGATTATCCCATGCTTTTTTGAATCTTTGCAATATTAACATGGGATAGAGTAGAAATATATTCCAACAAACCCATTTTGTTTTCTGAGATAAATGTATAGCACTATTCCAATCAACATATGAAAATAATTTAAATATATTTTTAAAATTTATATACCGTATATTTAGAAATTGCCCATCTTCCTCATAGAGCAGCTCTTGGGCGGTGCAAATATCCACTGAAGTAGGGCATGTATGTTACAGTGTCAGTTTGAGCATGGTGATAGTACAGAGGAAACACAGTAGAAATGTCCCTAGATACTTTCTGCAGAGTAGCAACTGACCCATAAAGCTTCCACAGTTTTAACTGAATATTTAAGCATTATAAAATTGCTCTTTATTTAGTAAATGAGGTAAGGAACCTGTGTTTCTCTTGCTTTCGGCTTACAACCTTCATCTTTTATACAGGCAATCCTGGATTTAGAACATCCTACTTATGGATGGACTGCCTATTACCAAAAGTGGCAGACATCCTTGTCCTTCCTTGAGTTGATAAACCGCTGAAACCATGCCATGTTTTTTATGGACCCCTGAAGCCATTCCTTTCTTTTTTTAAAAAAATGTTTTATTAATTTTTAACACACACCTTAATATTTGGTAAATATCGTGTTGTCTGGGTTAGTGTTTAAAAAACAATCAATAACAATTAATTTCTATAATTCTATAGACCATATAGTAGCTTCACTTGATTTCCTCTTCTTCCAATAATATTCTCTTTTGCCAACCTTAAATTAATACAGTTCTTATTTAAATAAATGACAATTGAACATAAACCTTTTTCTTATGTTTCTGCAAATAACCACATCAATATAAAGCTTCTTTTCATTGATCATCTTAATTGCCTCATCATAAATCCTGTTTACATTCTTATTTACATTTGTTTTCCCCACAATATTCAAACATTCTTACTGGTTAAGATTTTCTCAAAATTAGTTACACTTAAGTATTTAAGTTGTTGTTTTTTCTCATATAAGCCATCACCATTTTTACATTTCTCATATCTTAAAGAAAAATGAGGAAAAAAAGACAGAGAAAACGTTTCTTTTATGTAAACCATCCCAACATTTTTATATTTCTCATGTCAAAAAAACCAAACACAAAAGAAAAAAAGAAAGAAGGCATACTATATTACTTGAGGGGTTCATCCCTCTTAAACTAATCTTCATTTATATTCAAAATCTTTCTATTTCTTTAACCATATTCAAACCCAAATGTTTAATTTTTAAACACTCTCTCTGGTACTTCCCATCATCTAATTTCTTAATTCTCACTTTAGCCTTTTCTTTTTTTTTTGGCCCAACATCTTCCCTGTTCAATATGCTTCGATGCATCAAAGAATCTTCCCATAATCTTATAAATGTTGTTGCAGGTACAAAAGGCAAAACGGGTAACTGAAGTTATGCCTTTCTAATACACGGCCTGCCTTCAGAGGTTCCAAGCAGTTCATGAAAACGTTGTGTGGCCTCAGAGGTTCATCAGCTTAAGGAAGGAGAACTTCACCTGCCATTTTAGCAACAGGCAGCCCATTTGTTACGTGTGAGTTCCAACTTGCATACAAATTCGAATTAAAGACAGGAACAGAATTCAATTCTTAACCCAGGCAGGAGTTGCCTGCATAGGTACTGATCACAAGTGGGGCTGGCACCAAGTACTGTGTTCCTTAGAAAAATCATGTGTTTCCACACCAGAATTATGACCTCACTTCTGCTACCATCATTAAGCACATCACTGTGGCTTCAGGCGAGACATCACACGATCGTGACTTTCAATTTTACTTCCACATGTTCTCCATTAATTCTGCTTGTTGGAATCTCGTTGTGAAGCTTGCAAATGGCGGTCACACGACGGTGGCATACTATGATTATAAACGCTCACCAATTGTGCCCAAATGATCACGTGACTATAGGACATTGAAATAACTGTAAATGTGAGGGTTGGTTGCAAAGCTGTTCCCCCCCCCCAACCACTGTTAACTTTAAACTCTCGCTAAACAAAGTGGTCAAAAGCAAGGACTATTTGTAATCACCTGCTGTACTAGGGGAAGTTCAGAGTAAACAATATCTGCAAGGTTAGCTACATCAGTGCTGCTGATGTTACCTGGTTTGGGTAATAAAATGTTTGTTAGAAAATAACCCTGAGCTACAAATATCCTCCTTTATTGATATACTATCTTATTTTCTAATTGATCCAAATTGATTAGTACCAAATTTCTTTTGCTTACCTTCTTCATATACCAGTTTTGCAGTCTGATCAATATCAGGCACATCCTGAACCTGTTCTAATGCAGCCACCTAAAAAAGAGTATTTGGTATCAACAAAGATTGTAGCTAGGACACACAGCTTGTGTTGAATTCAAATTACATTACATCAAACAGATACGATTAACTATGTATGATACACTATTGCTAATTTGTCAAATAATGAAAAGTTTTAATTCCAATAAAATAAAATGATTTTTTTTTAAATTACATTTTCACACATTTAGTAATGCCTGATTCTGCCCCTTTTTAAATTCTAACATTGTAAAGGCAACATTTGTATTATATTTTGAGTAAAAATATTATTGCACACTATTATATCAAACATACCTTTCCAAAAAAACCCTCAAAATATCTATTAGTCTGCAGCAAGTAATGAAGGCATAGTACAAAGTAATGATGTCACTTGACCTAAACTTTTTAATGTCTGTGATTAGAACCCACATTATCTTCTATACAAAATGGAACCAAAATAGGCTCTAACTAAAACTTTTTATCTAGATGCAACTGAAAGCGATGGTGCAACCACTCTGTCCAGTGCTATTCTATGCTCAGGATGGTAACTAAGTACACATCGCAGGGGGGGGGGGGGAATACCTAGAGAGAAAAAGATAACTGAAGCTCCAACCCAAATATTACAAGTGATTGCTTTTTGCTGGCATTAACAGATGGTTTCTCTACTCAAAAAATCAAACTGTTTCTGCATTAATAGGACTCTGCAACATCAGTAACAAACTACAAGTTTTATATTTCACTACCAAGAGCTGAACTGAATCAACTTTGGTATCAAGAGGAACAGCAGCTTCTACTAAATTACATAGAACCATGGCCATTGAAGATAAAAATGTTTTAATCTATTTATTTTCCAAGTAAATATCATTACAGGCTTGTTCTATTTATTAGATTTATGTTCTGCCTTTCTATCAATAAATATATAATTAGAGAGCCTTATGAGAACATGAATACATATGTTCTTGTCCTTCAGCATCCACCTGAAAAGAAGGTAACTTAAATTTATTATAATCCTATCCCTGAAGATTAGGGCAAATAAATTTTGTGCACCTCCATCACTGTATTCTCAGTAAATCTGTAAAACTCCTCTAATGAAACAAAATTATACCAATCTCTAGTTAGGATAAAAGGCTTTTGATACAATGGCCCCAATTAAAGATTGGAAGTTCCTGACTTAACATAAATGTTTTTTTCCCAAAACTGGTTTACCTTTTATGAAAATTGTTGAATTATCAAGCTCACAGAAATTCTTCTGCAGCCTCAAATTGTCAATGGAAAGCTACCCTTAATGTTGGGAATCACCTTCCATATTTGAAAGTTATGCACTACTCTATAGAAAATTATCATACACAAAAGGTTTTCTAAGCAAGGCTGCTAGAAGCACAGATTGTGTGTAGTTTCATTTCCCCAAAATCACTCTGAGAGGAATCATCAGAGTTTTTTTGTGTCATAAATTTCGGCACACCAGCAAACCCTCCCACATTTGATAGAAGATCTCATTGTTGCTAGTAACATACTTTCTTCATTCTATGTTCATAACAACACTCTTTCTGTGGAGTAAGATTATCAACTTTAACTTACTTGGGTGATAATAAGATATAGTTTGCCATGCAAGCGAGACAGCTTTTGCAAAGTTTTTACTCTGCTTTCCATTAACTCATATAATGTTCCAAGCTGGGAGGCCAGATCTGGCAGCTGTGATAGGGATAAAGAGAAAAAAGAGAAAAGTCAACAGAGAACTATGAAGATATATGCAAATGTAGTCCTAGGCCATTTCTATATTAAACATACTGAAGGTTTATTTATATAACCCTTACTTAAAGATTGCTTAAAGACTACTTAAAGATATTTTATTAAGT
>NW_015395750.1:12636-16409 GCF_001527695.2 Protobothrops mucrosquamatus | reverse complement strand
AAATTCTACATTCCATTAGATGTACACAATAATTTTCTAGAAATTGCCTATAATTTTTGTATGTTATATCAAATAATGTGAATTAGAATTAATTTTTACTAGAAAATGTGGCCTTTGTGTTATAGAAATTTATTCAGATATAATCTATCTGAATCATTTGAAACCACTGTAAAATTGTATAAATTACAGCTTTTCAGAAATTTTTAAAATTTAAACAGATTTGGAATGGATTATGTACACAATCTTTCAGACACTTGACGTAATTTTCTTCTTTTTGCACAAAAATGTTTTTGTATAGCAGAATTGAAAATACATCTTGTTTTCCATTTTTTGGGTTTATTTCTCTTTTTCATTAGTGAAGATATCTTGAAATAGAGAGTGATTTTGAGGAACCATTTTGATTTTATTTGGTTATTTTCACTGCATGCATTTATTTACTGTATTACTTTATAGATTGCACTAAAGCATGAATGTGTAATAAGATATGGCTATTTTATACAGACGTTAATTGAATTTTTGTATCTTGGACACTAGAGTAATATTAAACACTGATTATTTTAAACCACTGGTTTTGAAAACATGGCTAAGATAAACACAGAATGTTTTGGGGACCATAATATAATAATCATACACAGAAGCTCATTTGAAGAAGCTACATCTTACTCACCATCTGCTTGTTTTAAATATCACCTAAGACAGGGGTAGGCAACCTTGGCTCTTTTATGACTCCTGGACTTCAACTCCCAGAATTCCTGAGCCAGCTGGCTCAGGAATTCTGGGAGTTGAAGTCCATGAGTCATAAAAGAGCCAAGGTTGCCTACCCCTGACCTAAGACAATTGTCCATTGATAATTTTTAATTCAAAAAACTACTTTCTTAATAAGCATGCCTTTTTAGATATTAAAATACTAGGTAAAAATGCTAGAAAATGATACAAAAGCTGTGATTCGGAAAAAAACTAAGGAAAATTTTTACTGCTTAGTTCTGAAAGGTTTCATAATAAATCTGTTTCTAATCTTTTGGCAAATACAGTATGCATACAATAAGAAAGATTTTGCTGTTTATAACCTTCAACCCTGCAGAAGACAAGAAGCTATAGAACAGAAGCTTTGATATGGGTGCTACTTAGAATAAGTAACATGTCCCCTGTTCTTGCCAGTAGGTCTAAAATATTTGTGGTAATTAATATATGTATAGGAGTTTGTGAAAAACACTGGCTATAATCTTAGAAAAAGAAAAAATAATGCATTCTCACCTCTGGAAAACCCAGAGGGTCTCATGGTTATTTTTGAGTTTTCTAACAAATAAAAAGCTTATTCATTAATGTTTTTGCATTATCTCACTGAAATAACCCTGACATGAAAGTTTGGAAAACTGTCCTTAAATATTCTATAAGAGATTTTATACAGGAGAAATGCTGAACAAGCAAGCCAGTTGTCTTCCATGAATGAAAACTTTGTCAATGTCAGACATCCGTTTTTTGGCTTCATAACACAAAATTCAGTTTGTTAATAAACTCTAAAACAGGAGCAGAAGTTCCTAGTGGAGAAAATAAACAAAGGGAGACCTCTCAAAGTAAATTGGGTAATGTGGAAAAAATACTTATGCCAGAAAAATCAGTATTTTGCAAAAACCAGATGGAAAAGACGGGGTTTCTACATCACAAAAATAACAGAGAAAGAAACCGCAAACTTCCAAATTGCGCTTCTTTTTTTTAATCCAAAATATAATTATTAAAACTATTACTTCTAGAATAAAATTCATATCTAATCTGCTATTTAATAAGGGAAAAAATATTCTAAAACTGAACAATTTTAATACCACTTTTCTCACATATTTTTCGATTATAATCACCTCATTAACTATGAGATATTTAGTAGTATCTTTACTTTTATGGTGTTGACAGCTATATGGTATGAATTATTTCTACTATATTCTTAATTATGTTTGAATACACTTTTCTTACAAATTATTTGCTGTTAGAAAAACGGCAGTGTTTATGGCTTTAATTCATTTGATTCCAAGAGTTTTATTTGCATCAAAATGAAAAAATACTTCAACAAATTCTTTGAAGCAAATTTGTACAATTTATTCGGTAGATAAATGAGGAAGTCTCACAGTTGGAATCCTATCCAGTATATGCAATACGAACATTGAAAATCATTTGCAACATCTATTATGAAAGACATACTCTAAATAAAATGCAATCAATGATAATGAGATTTTACATTCTGATCTAATGTGGAAGTTACACTGACTTAGAGGAAACCTGAACTCTATCACATTTCATAAACCATGATACATGGTTGCAGTTTGTATGGTCCTAAGCTATTTTAGCTAAATCAAACATTTTAGCTTAGTTAAATGCATCATAGCTCAGCATAGAATATGAGTGCTGCCACCCAAATAAAATTGGGTTTGAATAGTCAGTCTTGTGAATAGTTTTTCAGATAACCAGCAGCCTCATTGCTACATTATGTATAGAGTGATAATGTATCATCAAGTTGTTGCTAACTCTTAGCAACCAGACAGTCTTTCTCAATGATCATGTCATTAACTTGTTCTTCAAATTTTCCCAACTGTGCACTCGTTGTCACTTAACTGAGTCCATCTACCTTGCTGCTGGTCATCCTGATCTCTTCCACTTGTCACACCACTAGAGGCTTTTCCAGAAAGAGAGATCTTCACATAAAAAGTCTGAAGTAGGATGTCAGTCTGGTCATTTGCACAAAAACTATATGTTGATTTGTTCAATGATCCATTTGTTTTCTTTCTTGACCGTCCAGGATTTCTCAGGAAGCCTTCTCCAACACTAAAGTTCAGAAGTGTCAACACAGGTAGACCTCACTTAATAACTGTTCTTTTTAGCAACCATTCAAAGTTAAGATGGCATTGAAAAAGTAACTTTACAATCAGTCCTCACACCTATAACTGTCACAGCATCCCCATAGTCAAAAGATCAAGGCTTAGGTACTTTGCAACTTGAGAATTATTGCAAGAACCTAGCAACAAGATCACCATTTGCATGTTTCACAGCCAGCTTCCAATAAGCAGTGGAGAAGCGGACAATAAAATCACAAGTTGCAGTCATGTGATGTCTTGTGTAATGACTGTGAGTGATTCACTTAAAGCAGGGGTGTCAAACTGCCAGCCCACGGGCCAGATGCGTCATGCTGAAACCACGCCCACCCGAGCTCCATGCCATGTGACATTGTGAGTTTGACACCCCTGACTTAAAGACTGCAGGAGAAGTGAGATTGTGAGCTCATTTATTTGTTTATTTATTTATTTGTTTGGATTTTTATCCCGCCCTTCTCCTTACGGACTCAGGGCGGCTGACAGCCTAATAAAAACAATACAGAGATAGAGATACCCACTTTAAAACATAATTAAAATAAAATATTTGATGTGGCCTGTGTCAATTTAAAATTATTTTTAAAACCCCATTAAAAATCTCCCCCTAGGCCAGTCCTGCTTGTTGGAATAGCCATGTCTTAAGGGCGCGGCGGAAGGAAGGGAGATCCGGGATCACCCGGATCTCTGGGGGTAGTTCATTCCAGAGGGTGGGGGCTCCAACCGAGAAGGCCCTCCCCCTGGGAGTCGCCAGCCGGCACTGTCTGGCTGACGGCACCCTGAGGAGACCCACTCTGTGGGAGCGTACCGGCCGATGGGAGGCACTCTGAGGCAGAAGGCGGTCTCGGAGATATCCAGGTCCGATGCCATGGAGCGCTTTGAAGATGATAACCAACACCTTGAAGCGCACCCGGAAAGCCA
>NW_015395750.1:7796-9348 GCF_001527695.2 Protobothrops mucrosquamatus | reverse complement strand
CCCTGAGGAGACCCACTCTGTGGGAGCGTACCGGCCGATGGGAGGCACTCTGAGGCAGAAGGCGGTCTCGGAGATATCCAGGTCCGATGCCATGGAGCGCTTTGAAGATGATAACCAACACCTTGAAGCGCACCCGGAAAGCCACCGGCAGCCAGTGCAGCTCGCGCAGCAGCGGTGTTACATGGGAGCGACGAGTCCCAGTCATGTGATGTTTTGCTTAACTACCACATCATTTAGTGATAGAATTGCTGTTCCCAATTATCATTAGGCAAGGACTATCTCTACTCTTCCTATCTTGCATCTTCAAAATCCATTGCTAAATTATGTTAATAGAAAATTCCAAATTTTTATAGCTGCATTTTTCTGAGAGTATGATATATATCATAATATATATTATATGATATATAACATAATCAACTTTCATAAAAGCTAGTAAGAAAAATGCATTATTGACAATATTTATTAAATGTAGGTGTCCCCCTTCTTGTGCAGAGATGACTCTGGGCAGCTTACAAACCCTGTAAGTATGAATCAGTATAATATCTAGAGTGGGGTAAGTTTTGTCCATGGCTGAAGCTAATATGGGTTAGGACTCAATTCTCTCTCCTCTCCTATTTAACATCAACATGAAACCACTGGATGAGGTGATTCAATAGTTTGGGGTGAGATATTATCAATATGCTGATGATACCCAGCTTTATATAGCCACCTCCGGGTGCCTGAGCAATGCTGTGGATGTCCTGTCTCAGTGACTGGAGGCTGTAAAGGTCTGGTTGGGGTGCAATGGGTTCAACTCAACCCAAGTAAGACAGAATGGTTTACTTGGATATTTGGCCCGCCTAGTCATAAGGTTTTTCCACCACTAGTGCTGGATGGGATGGCACTGCTCCAGATGGACACGATACACAATCTGGGAGTCTCTGTATGAATAGCTCCTGCTAGAAGACCAAGTGGCAGCCATGGCCTAGAGAATCCTTGCACACCTGAGGGTGGTGTGCCAGTTGTACCTGTCCCTTGATTGAAAGACTTGGCTCGCAGTCACTTGCCCTCGTGATCTCTCATCTGGACTATTACAATGTGCTCTATATGGGACTGACCTGGAAGACCCTTCGGAAGCTTCACCTGGTGCAGAATGTGGCTGCATGGGTTGTAAAGGGTGTTGGGTATTTGACACATGTAACACTTCATGAGCTGCATTGTGTTTCCAGGTACAATTTAAGGTATTGATTATCATCTTTAAAGTCTTTCATGGCCTTTACCTAAGGGGCCATCTTCTAGTTCTACCCATCCAATTCACTCAGGCAGAGTAGGCATGTTGCAAGTTCCATCAGCTAAGGAATGTTGGCTGGCAGAAACCAGAAGACATGGCTCCTCTGGAATATTCTCCCTTCAGATTACCCTGACCCTGTTGACCTTTTGTAAGGCCATAAAGACTTGGTTATGGGCCCCGAGTGTTTTAAGATTCCTGTTTCCTGGCTGTATTAACTTTTATAATTAACAGGTTTACTTGTTAATTAACTTTACCTCTTAAGAAATAGAAACAATAGAAGAA